>NW_010318985.1:0-764 GCF_000700745.2 Antrostomus carolinensis | reverse complement strand
ATGGGGAACCCTCCCTATGGGATGGGTGCTGCGAGGCAGCTGGGTGCTGTGGGGTCCTCTCCATGGCTGACACCCAGACCCTGCTGGGTGCTCCCCAGGTTCAGTCCCATGCTGGCAGGGTGCCGTGGGACTCAGTCCTGCACTGGCTGGGTGCTGGGGGGCTCAGCCCCATAGTGGTGAGGCTGTGCTGTGGGGCCTGGAGCTCAGCCCCACACTGGTGAGGCTGTGCTGTGGGGCCCCAGCAGGTGCTGAGGGGTGCCCTGGCCCACCCGGGGGTCCCATGTGGTTTCCAGCCCTTTGGCTGCTCGACTCGCTCATTAAAACCTAATTCTATTTTTTCCCGGGTTTCTGGGCTGTGTCTTGGTGGGTGCCATGTCCTGGGTGGCCGCACCCCTGTCCCCTTGCGGTGGAGGGGCTCCCTGCCCCGGGTCCCTACCCCCTCAGGGGCACCCACCTGGCGTGGGGTGCGGGTGAGGGTGCACTCACCGTTCCTGTGCCAGCCACGGGAGGGCACCTGCACACTGGTGCTGGCGTGGCCACCCCGGGCACTGTCCCCCGGTGCCTGCCACGCCAGGACCACCCTATACCCCCTGGGTCCCTCCACTGGGATCACGATGCTCCTGGGATGATGGGTGCCTGGGATGACAATGCCACTGGTGTCACGAAGCCCAGGACATGGGATTACAGTGTCCTGACACCAAGGTGCCTGTGGGACCAGGGTGACCAGGACACAGGATCATGGTGGCGGACACGGTGGCACCCAG
>NW_010318984.1:0-950 GCF_000700745.2 Antrostomus carolinensis | reverse complement strand
CGGGCGGGACAGGCGGAAGCGGCACCCGGTGCCCGGGGCGGAGCGGAGCCGGTGCGGGGCAGCCCGGTGAGCGGGACGGACCCTCCCGGGGCGGACCAGCGCGGTAGGGAGCGGGGGGGCGTGGAGCGGGGTCTCCCAGTAACGAACCGGGCAGCCCAGTTCGGCGTGCGGCGTCTCCCAGTAAGGACAAGGGCAGTTTCCCAGTAAGGAACGGGGACAGCCCAATGTGGGGTGCAGGCTCTCCCAGTAAGGACGAGTGCAGCCCAGTGCAGGGTACGGGCTCTCCCAGTAAGGAACGAGGTAGCCAGTGCAGGGTACAGGGTCTCCAGTAAGAACCAGTGCAGCCCAGTGCAGGGTACAGGCTCTCCCAGTAAGGAACGGGGTAGCCAGTGCAGGGTACAAGGTCTCCAGTAAGGACCAGTGCAGCCCAGTGCAGGGTACAAGGTCTCCAGTAAGGACGAGTGCAGCCCAGTGCAGGGTACGGGCTCTCCCAGTAAGGAACGAGGTAGCCAGTGCAGGGTACAGGGTCTCCAGTAAGAACCAGTGCAGCCCAGTGCAGGGTACAGGCTCTCCCAGTAAGGAACGGCGTAGCCAGTGCAGGGTACAAGGTCTCCAGTAAGGGCCAGTGCAGGGTACGGGCTCTCCAGTAAGAACCAGGGCAGCTTGGTGCAGGGTACAGGCCCTCCCAGTAAGGACCAGTGCAGGGTTTGGGCTCTCCTAATAAGGACCAGTGCAGCCAAGTGCAGGGTCCGGGCTCTCCCAGTGCTCACCCCGCTGGGTCTGGCTGCCCCATCCATGGAGACACCAGGAACCCTCCCAGTCTCCGGCAGCTGCTGGCAGGACCCGCTGGTGGTGGCGGGCACGTCGGGCCGGCCGGTGTGCGGGACCCGGTGCCATCCGGCCGGACATCGGGTGCTGAGCGTCGTCTGTGTGCTGGGCCGGGACCCGGG
>NW_010318983.1:0-200 GCF_000700745.2 Antrostomus carolinensis | reverse complement strand
CCCCCCTCCCTCTCCATCCATCCATCCAATCTTCCTTCATCTGTCCATGCCCACCATCTCCATCCATCCTTCCTCTCCCATCTCCATCATCCATCCATCTATCCCCACCATCTCTATCCATCCTCCATCCATCCATACCCACCACCTCCATCCATCCATCCTCTCTTCGTCCATCCTTCCTCTCCCATCTCCATCCATCC
>NW_010318982.1:7238-8042 GCF_000700745.2 Antrostomus carolinensis | reverse complement strand
ACTAGAGAGCGCCCAGGGGATGTTTGGGGGATCCCCTTGAAGGGGAGGATAACCCCTGTGACCCCCCTGGCTGGGGGAAAGGGGGTGTCCCCTTCCCCACAGCCCCTGGGGCTGGTGGCACAGGGGTTGGATGTCAAACCTCTGTCCCTTGACCCCTCAGCGTGGTGGGGGGGGTATATTTATGTGCCCTTTCCTATCTCTGGTGAGCATCAGCGCTTATTCTTAGCACCAACTCGCTCTATTTATAGACCCCAAGTTAATTTTTCCTCATTAGTAAGGACACAAACTCTACTTGAGCCTCACAGGGAATCTCCTTCTGTCCCGGAGCTCCTACGTGGTGGGATATGATGAGAGGGAGGAAAACACGGTCCTTGACCCCTCCAGGAGGGATCTGCTGCTGCTTCTCTTCCCACAGCTCTGTGACCTCTCCTGTAGGAAGAACTTTTCTACCTGCCTAAAATATAAGGCTCCAAAATCCTTTGATAATCCCTTTTGTTGGGTTTTTTCTAAATGCTGAAGCTTGACAACCACAGACCCTCCCTCACTGACACATGTCTATTATCCAAGTATTTATTATCCAAATGACTTCATTAGTAGACCAAAGCACCAGGGAGGTGTGGTGGCTTGGCAGAGGGATGTGCAGTGACTCAACAGCGAAGCTGGAGCAGATGAGGAGACTCCTCCTTGCTGCTTTGAAGAAGAGCCATGAAGCTGGGGAAGGGTTTGGAGCACAAGTGTGATGAGGAACATCTGAGGGAACTGGGGTTGTTGAGCCTGGAGAAAAGGAGGCTGAGGGGAGACCTT
>NW_010318982.1:0-6983 GCF_000700745.2 Antrostomus carolinensis | reverse complement strand
CGGGGCCTTGTCAGTGTGGGGTTCATGATTGGACTTGATGATCTTAAAGGCCTTTTCCAGCCTAAATGGTTCTGGTTTGATGTCTGTGCTTTGTATTTAGGGCTGGTGGTGCTGGACTCTGTGTGAGCAAACCCTTGGAGACTGCTCCGAAAAGATGTCTGGAAAGAAAATTAACATTTAAAAAAAAAATACACTCTAAAAACAACAATTCAGGCATCGTAAAAAAGAGCATAAAGGGGCAAAAGTTGGCTGATGGCACTTAGTGCAGCGTGTTCAGAGTCTGTGGTTCAAACCTGTGTTCAGCTGTCCTGCAAAATCCCTTTTGTTCCTCACTTTCATGAGGATTGAGGGAGATATTTTAGGTTTTTCCTTCCAGCACCTGCAACGTGGCCTGTGCGAGGCTGTGCAGAGTGATCGTCCTCATTACAGCGTGAGGAAAAGCAACGCTGGGATGCCCTCCAGCTTGGTGCCCTCCAGCTTGGTGCCCTCCAACTTGGTGCTCTCCAACTTTGGGATTGGTGATGATTCTGTTTTCTTCTCCGTAGGTCTCATAGACGACCATAAAAACACTCACGGGGATGTACCGCGCCCGCTGCCATCCGCACCGCCCAGGTGGAACAACCCCCGCCAGCCTACCTTCAACAGGAGGGGGACATTTTCAACCAGGTACCCCCAGCAGCCTCCCAGGGATTTCCAACTGTCCCAAGGTCACTCTTGGAGGAAAAAATATTCCCTGGTTAACCGACCACCAGGATCGATGAGCGATTTTGGAAGCAGTGGAAGTGCCAGCGTGTCTCAGGCTTTTGGAAACTATGGGGACAACCAGGCACCTGAACCACTAGAATCATCTCCAGAGAGACACGTGGACTTAACCAGGGATGGTAACATAGTTGTGGGGATCCAGCTGCCTCAAAGAGCTGGTTCCTTTGTAGATACGAAAGGTTTTGCTGATGTGGGTTCTTCCTGTGAATTTTCTGGGCTGAAAACGATGGTTGCTGCCCCAGGTGAGGGTGAAAATACTCAACAATCTCTGTCCACAAGCAGAAATGAAGAGAGGAGACCCTCCCTCTCCGTTTCATTTAGTTCATCTCACCGCTTTGTGAGTTCAGCCTACGTGAGCACCTCGGATAAGCCTAGAATGGTGCGTCTGCCCGGCAACGTGACCGCGAGCTCCCTCACCTCCTGTGGAAGCACCAGTGAAAACGCCGTGACGCTGAAATCGGAGCCACAGCAGCCTTTGATGTTGCCAGGTCATGAACCGGCTCGACACTTGGTAAGGAGGAAAGCAGAACCACCAGCTGCAGGACAGTTTAGTTGTGAACAAGTCAGAGATGCTTTCAGAGAGCCAAAACTCTTTGGAAGTGGTGAGACGTGCTCTAGACCTTCTCAGGCTGCGACTGTGGTGGTTGGGATGACTCCAATGAAGAGCAGGTTTTCTGTAGTCCCCAAAGCTGCTGGTCTCCAAAGAGTTGCCTCAACATCCATCTCCAGCAAAGCTTCAAAGTTCAGGAAAACAAATTACACGTGGGTTGCAAACCCTGGTAAATGCTCTCGTACTGTCAAGAGATGGGTCAGCCCTAGAGCTTCTGAAAGCGTTAAGAAGGTTGCTGGTGGAGTTGACAGAGGTGCTAAACTATCCCCAAAAGCAGATTTGGGAGCAAAGCTGAAGAAATCAGGACTGCAATCCAAACTGGGTGTTTCTCCCAGTAAATATAAGTGGAAAGCCTCCAGCCTGCAGACTTCACCCTCCACCTCCAAGTCAGCGTTCAGGTGGAGATCTGAAGATCAGAAAAAGCCTCCAGCCCCCAATGTCCCTCGAGCTGGTGCCATCCCACCACCTCCGAGCGCTGTGTCTGTTGGTCTCAGTGGGGTGAAGTCCTCCTTTGGAGATGCTGCATTGTCCAGTTATAAAGTGAAGAGTAGGACAAAAATCATCAAGAGAAAAGGGAGCTCGAGGTAAGTTGCTGGTTGTCTTTGGAGCTGTGTTGTGGTTCTGGTTGTATTTTGTGTCCGTTGTCTTCACCTAAGTTGTGGCTAGGAGTGAAATTCATAGAGTCATCGAATGGTTTGGGTTGGAACTTTAAAGCTCATCCAGTTCCAACCCCCCTGCCATCAGCAGGGACACCTTCCACTAGACCAGGTTGCTCTAAGCCTCATCCAGCCTGGCCTTGAACACTTCCAGGGAGGAGCAGCCACAGCTTCTCTGGACTTCCAATTTCCAATGAGGGTTGTTGCATACTGGAGGGTATATTTACCTTTCTCTTTCCAAGTGTGATGACTTTGTTCTGTGTGGAGGAATCCTGCTTTCCAGAGTTGGAATGCTTCAGGTTTTAATTGTTTTAGCAGTTTATGTAACTCTGACTTCAACCTTTCAAACAGAGCTTGGTTTTCTTCTCATCTCCCATCCCTCTTCTCTGAAGATTTTGTTGCAGCAAAGGAGACTCCTCCCTGACCTGAATAACAGACTAATAATTCAAAGGGAAGGGAGTAGCTGTCTTCCTTTATTGATTCATTTTCAACCTCCTGTAACCCTTGGTGTCATCCTTTTGTGCTGTCCATCAGGAATCCAAAGTGTCCTCCCTGAAGGCTTGTGGTGGGTTGACCCTGGCTGGATGCCTAGTGCCCACCAAAGCCACTCTTGTCACTCCCCTCCTCAGCTGGACAGGGAACAGAAAGTGTAAGGAAAGGCTCGTGGGTTGAGGTAAAGACAGGGAGAGATCACTCAACAGTTATGGTCGGGGGCAAAACAGACTTGACTTGGTGAAATTAGTTTAATTTATTACCAATCAAATCACAGAATCCCCTCAATTGAAAAAGCCCTTTAAGATCATCGAGTCCAACCACAAACCCAACACTGACAAGTCCCCTATGACTAACCCGTGTCCCTCAGCACTGTGTCTACACGACTCTTCAATCCCTCCAGGGATGGGGACTCCACCACTGCCCTGGGCAACCCCTTCCAATGCCTCAGAACCCTTTCAGCAAAGAAATTCTTCCTCACATCCCATCTCAACTGCCCTGGCCACAACTTGAGCCCATTTCCTCTTGTCCTGTCCCTTGGTCGAACAGACCCACCCCCACCTCTCTCCACCCTCCTCCAAGGGACTTGGACAGAGCCACAAGGTCTCCCCTCAGCCTCCTTTTCTCCAGGCTCAACAACCCCAGTTCCCTCAGCTGGGAACTCAGCACACTTGTGCTCCAGACCCTTCCCCAGCTCCGTTGCCCTTCTCTGGACACGCTCCAGCACCTCCATGTCTTTCCTGTAATGAGGTTACCTGCACTCATCTTTGCAGACAGTATATTTGTCACCAGCAATCCAAAAGAACCTCAGAACCCAGGTGCCCCCAGCCTCTCTGATCTCTGAGGAGAAGCTGGAACACAACAGGGTTTATTTTCTGGTAAATCTCTCTACCCTTTAACACAACAGTGTTTTGCCAGAAATTAATCACATTTGCCTATTTACTTACAATTTTCTGTTCAGTGCTTCTTGTCACCCTTGGGTAAGGGAGCAGTATGGAGCTTGGTGACCCAAGTTCTCTTCTCAGCTTTGAGCAAGGGAACCCAATTTCACAGAATCACAGAATGTTGGGGATTGGAAGGGACCTCGAAAGATCATCCAGTCCAATCCCCCTGCCAGAGCAGGAACCTAAATGAGATCACACAGGAAGGCGTCCAGGCGGGTCTTGAATGTCTCCAGAGAAGGAGACTCCACACCCTCCCTGGGCAGCCTGTCCCAGGGCTCTGGCACCCTCACTGGAAAGAAGTTTCTTCTCAAGTTTAAGCAGAACCTCCTGTGTTCCAGCTCACACCCATTGCCCCTTGTCCTACCACTGGGCATCACTGAGAAGAGCCTGGCTCCATCCTCCTGACATTCACCCTTTACATATTTGTAAACATTAATTAGGTCTCCTCTCAGCCTCCTCTTCTCCAAGCTAAAGAGCCCCAGCTCCCTCAGCCTTTCCTCAGCAGGGAGATGCTCCACTCCCTTCATCATCTTGGTGGCTCTGTGCTGGACTCTCTCCAGCAGTTCCCTGTCCTTCCTGAACTGTGGGGCCCAGAACTGGACACAATATTCCCGATGTGGCCTCACCAGGGCAGAGTAGAGGGGGAGGAGAACCTCTCTTGACCTACTAACCACCCCCCTTCTAATGCACCCCAGGGTGCCAGATCAATTTATTTTGATCACTTCTCTACCCTTTTCTAACTGTGTGATGTTCCCCTTTGCAGTTCTCCAACAGATAAGAAGAACAGCTCCTCACCCACCACACCTCTGAAAAGCCACTTCCATCTCAAGAAGAAAAACTCCTTGCGGGGGAAACCTTCTGTGACACCGAAACGTTCCTCTCCCAAGGGCCTGGTGCAGATCACCAAGCACAGACTCTGCAGGCTGCCGGCCACCAAGGTGCAGGTCTCCACCAAAGAAGGTAGGAACATCCATCCCAAGGGGTGACTGATGGTGCTTGCTCACCATGTGCGGGTGAAGTGCTTCCAAGGGAAGCTTTTGGATTTGGAAATGGGTTGCCAGGTCCTTCAGGAGTTGAATCTGCTGTTGTTGGTCCTGGAGTAAACGCTGAGGAGCAGAAGCTTGGTTGAAATAAGACTTCTGCTTTACCTAATTGCTGTCTTGTGCTTTGACATCTCCAGACAAAGCAGTTTGAAAGCTGCTTCTTGCTTTTAATGTGGTTTTGCTGGATTTAGAGACATCAAATAGGAAGGTGCTCGAGGGAGGAAGAGGATGGCAGAGGCAATAATATATCTGTAAGATTAATCTCTCTTTTTGCACTGAGCAAGAGCTTGTACATGTCATGAGATGTTCCTCTAGCAACTACAGACCCACCTAATGCACCTGTATCCCAGTTGCATGTCTGCAGGTATCTAGGTTTTTGGAATTTGTTTAAAATTGGAATTTTTAGAGGAATACAAGGTCCCTCGTGTTTGTGAACAGTAGTTTGTGTCCGTGTCCTGTTGTCTTCAATCAGTGCTTGTCAAAACAGAAATCAGCTGCTTGGGATTTGGAGAGCTGCATGATTTTGTGCTGTTTCTGGCTCAAAGTCTGACCCTGTGATGTTCTCATGGACAAGTGACTTCCCCTTCCTGATTTTCAGTTTGCTCAAAGGTCCATGAAGCACATTTTGCTTGTGTGCCTGCTCTGTGCTCCTTCATGTACGGCACGGTGACCGGTGACACTGTGGTAGGCATCATATGAGTGGGCAGAGCTGTTTGAACCACGATGTAGCTGTGATCTGCCTCCAAAATTACATCTGTGAAGCTTTGGTTTTTCAGAAAGATGCTTCTGTGGTTTCCTGTTCTGCTCTTACACGTGTGGTGATGGTTATTTCACGTACAAATAGCTCTGCAGTGAGATGTTGCTGTGTTTTGATGGATGGAAAGACAAGAGTGAAGGTTTGTGGTTCAGGAAAGGGAAAAACTTTTTATATGGGAGGAGAAGAAAAAAGATTGTTTTTCTTTTTGTGTGTGTATTTGAAGAGGGGGGTTTGGAGGGATGGGGGGGATGCTGGGAGGAGAATTTTGGATCTGGTTCTTTAGGAGGTGGGAAGTGACTCGTGGGAGAGGTGGGAGCAGGGAGAATTAGATGTGCATTTCTGCAGGTGTGTTGATGGTCCAGCATTCAAGCAGTTGCCTGACTTTGGAGATGAGTCTTTCTCCATCTAAGGATGTCAACAAACCCTTTGGTGTCTGGAGAAGCATGAAGGCTGCACCTCCAGTCAGTGTGTTGGAAGTTCTCATGCATTGCATGAAGGCAACATGTATGGTTGGAGGTCATGGATGAACTTTGGTTCCTCTTCTGTGATCTCTGAAACCAGAGGTGGTGGATATAACACATGGTTGGATCCAGCTGTGGTGGTGATGTGAGGGCAACAAGACTTTTCTTCCTTGAGTGATGGTGATGTGTGGGGTGGGGAACACAGCCCTTCAGCCTTCCAAGAATTGTCCACTGCCTATTTTGAGGTGAATTTAGGACTTGAACCTCACAAACTGCTTGGTGGGGACATTTCTTCAGTGTGGTATGTCCAGTACAAGTCATTGATTACATCTTTATGCTGTAAAACTCCTTTTTTAAAGAATTTATGGTGCTTGCTGAGAACCTGATATGAGCAGCTTTGCTGTAGGCTCTGGAGATACAGAGCAATTTGGGGTTGTGACAGCATTTTATGTGTGAGGAAATGGAGACATTTGCTTGTTACAGGGATAGAAACTGTTTGAGTGATCCAGGAATGGACTTGAGCTTAAACCAGATCCTTGTTCTCCACGTAACTTTGTGTTTACACCTGAATTTATGCAGAGCAGAGACCTGGCTGTAATTTGCTCAGCTGTGTGTGTCACTGAGGAGGTCACAGCACTTAAGGTGCTCTCTTGAGAAGTCTCCTGGCTCACTTGTGACTTAGCAAATGTGTTTTCTTTTTAGAAGCTAAAAAAATAAATCAATAAAAGTGTGTGTCCAACCAAAGTGGGTTAAGAATGTACAAAATGGATCAAAATCTCCTGCCCCCACCGGGAGCCTGACTGGCAGCTGCCAAAAAACTCGTGTCTTTTGGGAATATATTCTGAATCCCAGTTCCTTGATTGAAGGTAATGTTCTCATACTGAAAAGATTTTTTGATCTTAAACTTAAAAGGGCTGAAAATATGTAGACAGAGCAGAAATATGGTTGTTGTCCTGACTTTCATCAAAGTGAAAATTAGCAAATAAAAAAGAAAAAAAGGTGGAAAATTGGTCTGGAAGTGACTTTAGGAGTTCATTCCCCTGTCCAAAAGTGGCTCAAATAATCAAACCATTCCTGATCACAGACAAAAACCTGGTTTATAAGTTGTGAGTTGTCTGCATTGAAGTGACTTACGTTATTTCAACACCTTTGTCAGTGACATGGACAGTAGGATTGAGTGCACCCTCAGCAAGTTTGCCGGTGATACCAAGCTGTGTGGTGCGGGTGACACCTTGACAGGCTTGAGAGGTGGGCCTGT
>NW_010318981.1:6762-7113 GCF_000700745.2 Antrostomus carolinensis | reverse complement strand
GCTGTCCGCATCAATCCCTACTCTGCTCCCAGCTCGCTGGTAGAGGTCAGGCAAGAGGATGCCATTGCCACGCAATGCCAAGGTGCTGAGCACTAAGGGGCCCCGAGCAAGCATGGTGGGTCGTGCTGCAGAGAATGAGGTGAGTCCTGAGCCAGGGCAAGGGGTGTTGGGGGCGTCTCCTGTGATCCCCCATCTTCTAACAGCCTCTATTGCAGGAGAACTCTCAGCCCAAGCGGTTTCTGCCCTCACCCCAAGGTGGGCCCAAGAAGAGGTCGGCGTTTGGGGACATCACCAATGTGAGTGTTTCTATAGGGATGGGGCTTTGGTGCCCACTGTGAGCCCCTCATTGGA
>NW_010318981.1:3843-6739 GCF_000700745.2 Antrostomus carolinensis | reverse complement strand
CCGGCATGGGGAGTGGGGGGTATCCTGTGCCCTGTGAGGCCTCCCTGAGGGTCCATCTCTCTTCCCTCTGTGCACCCAACCAGGCTCACAAGAACCAGGTGGTAGCAGGAAAGAAAGAGACTGTGAAAGTGGCACCACAGAAGGCACAGAGGACTTGTGTTGTCCTGGGAGTGGCCAAGAACAATGAGATCAACCTGAAAAAGTGAGTAGCCAGGGGAGATGGGGACAAAGACTGAGGCAGGGGGGATGCTGCAGGGCAAGCCTGGCCCATGGGGAAGAACATGCAGTGATGGGGTGATGGAGACCATGAGCCAGATGAGGCAGTTTTATCTACTGTGTGCCCTCCCCAAGTTGTTCAAGGGGAGGTTTAGATTGGATATTGGGAAAAGTTTCTTCATTGAAAGGGTTGTCAAGTATTAGAACAGGCTGCCCAGGGAAGTAGTTGAGTCGCCATCCCTGGAGGTCTTTAAAAGATGTGTAGATGTGCTGTTTGTGGGGGATTTGGCAGTGTTAGCTTTACGGTTGGACTCAATCTTAAAGGTCTTTTCCAACCCAAATGATTCCAAGAGTCTCCATGGGGATATTTTAGGGGTGGTTTAGCACTTTCCTGGAGAAGCCCTTTCAGCCAGGAGATGTTGCTCCCTCCCAGCAATGATTTATGCTCTTGTCTTGTCCAGGTCAATGAAGAAAACTCCAGGAGAGGTTCCTGCAGAGCCCAAGGAAGTTCTTTCACCAGAGGAGCCAATGATTGTGGAGGTACTGAAGCCCTCCAAGGAGAGGGCAGGGACCTTGGGCTGCAGCCTGGCCCCTAGTCACATCCTGACTGGTGCTGGTCTATGGCTGGTGATACTGGGGCACTAGGCAGTGCTTTGGACCTTGGAGATACTGGGGCCAGTGTGATTTGAAGCTGGGGAGGGGGGTAAAGCCCTCCCACCTTCTTCCTTCAAAAGATATCCTGTGGGGTGACGGGGGCAGATGGGGAAGGGGGTGCAGAGGTGCAGCAGTGTTGCCCTGAAGGTGTGACCAGCACTGACAGAGCACAGGGCTTCCCTCTTACTGCTGCCTTCTTCATCCCACCAGTTTCCAGCAGTGGAGGACGTAGACAAGGACCAGCTTGATGACCCCTATGCCAACGCAGAGTATGCCAAGGAGATCTTTGAATACATGCGGGGAAGAGAGGTGGGTGATGCCCTGGCCAGGGGGTGGCAGCCCTGTCTGGGGAAGTGGTGACTGTGAGCTGGGCTCTGAGCACCTGGTGGGGGTCTGTATGGAGCAGGAGGAGGCTTATTCGAGGGCAGTGGTGTCTGGTGAGTCCCTGACAAGCTGGTACCTTGACAGGAGAAATTCATGCTCCCCAACTACATGGAGAAGCAACCAGATATCAGCACGGACATGCGTGCCATCCTGGTAGACTGGATGGTGGAGGTGCAGGTACGTGGGCATGGGGAGGGAGCATGGTTCCTGCCCTGCCTTTGGCATGTGGGACCTCAGGATGCCAACAGAGGCTCCTGCATGTGTCCCCAGTGCAGAGCATCAGCTCTTCCCCCCTCCACAGGCTGGGGCTGAGCCTGCATCCTTCCCCCCAAGTCTGGCCCCATGGGCACCTCTGGCCCCTGTGAGGGAACCTGGGAGGCCAAGCAGGCTTATCTTCTTCATGACATCCCCTCCTGCCCACATCCTTGCAGGAGAACTTTGAGCTGAACCATGAGACACTGTACCTGGCTGTGAAGCTGGTGGACCACTACCTGGCGGAGGTGGAGACTATGAGGGACAAGCTGCAGCTCATCGGCTCCACCGCCATCCTCATCGCCTCCAAATTTGAGGTAACCCCTTGAGCACTGTCTTGGGGTGCTGGGGCAGAGGAGGCTGTGCCTCTCTTGTCCCCATGGGTTATTGGAGAAGACAAAGGTCCCTGCAGTGCCAGGCCACTGCCCTGAGAGCTTGCTGGGGTGACATGTCTGTCCTTGTGTTACCCCTTCCTATCCCAAGGGATGTGAATGCAATCCCAGTAGGCTGGATCCTGTCTCCTGGTGTCACTGGAGACCTGGCTCCTCTCTGCTCTGCAGAGACCACCAAGACACCTGAGTTCACCTCATGCAAGCAAGGCTTGGAGTCAGAGACAAGGGTTGGGGCAGTATAGACAACACAAGCCCCACTTGTAACAGTCCTTCAGAGTCTGGCAGGTCACGAAGCCCTCCCAGGGCCTGCAGACTGGTAGGAGGAGTCCCTGAGCATTGCCAGGATGAGCCCCTGGTAGGGTGCTGAGCAGTTATGCCCCAGCAGGAGCGGTGCCCACCCTGCGTGGATGATTTCCTTTACATCTGTGACGATGCCTACAAGAGGGAAGAGCTGATTGCTATGGAAGAAAGCATCCTCAGCACCCTCAAGTTTGACATCAACATCCCCATCGCCTACCGCTTCCTGCGACGCTTTGCCAAGGTGGGTACAGCAGGAGGGTGAAGCCTCCAGGCACCCTGGGGTGGTGATGAGCTTCCCTGGAGCCCTGGGCTACCAGCTGGCATTGAGGAAGGTTTAGCCAGGTCCCCTCAACAGCGTTGAGGGGTGAGGATGCTGGTTTGTGGCACACTGGGGTGTCCTGTGCTCCATGAGCTGCTTCTAGACAAGGCTGAGGGTGGGGAGCAGCACTGCTCAAAAGGCTGAGCCTTTCCCTGGCTGTAGTGTGCCCGTGCCACCATGGAGACGCTGACCCTGGCTCGCTTCCTCTGTGAGATGACCCTGCAGGAGTATGACTATGCCCAGGAGAGACCCTCCAAGCTGGCTGCCAGCTGCCTGCTGCTAGCACTCACCATGAAGAACCTTGGTGGCTGGGTAAGCACCTACCCAACCTCTGCACCATGGAGGTGCAGGAGTGGATGGACTGGTGGGGGGGGATGCT
>NW_010318981.1:1175-3830 GCF_000700745.2 Antrostomus carolinensis | reverse complement strand
ATGTGTGGGGGGAGATTGGAGAGGGAAGATGACCATGACTGAGAGGACCCAGCTCAGCCCTGCTGTCCCTTTGCAGACCCCCACACTGGAACACTACAGTGGGTACTGTGCCCAGGACCTGCATCCCCTGGTGAGGAGGTTGAATTTCCTGCTCACATACCAACCCTGGGACAAGCTGAAGGCTGTGCGCACCAAGTACTCCCACAAGTGAGTGTCACCTCCTGCCTGTCCCCTCCACACAGGGTGGCACTGCCAGGGTGCACCTCTGGGTGCTGCAGGGAGCTGGGGAGGGCAGCTCTGGTAGGTGGGTGAGCTGAGCTCTAACCCAACGTGGTTTCTTCCAGGGTCTTTTTTGAGGTTGCCAAAGTCACCCCCATGGACATGCTCAAGCTGGAGGAGATCCTGAAGAGCTGCTAGCCCTGGCTCTGTAAATAGCCTGTAAATAGCTGGCTGCTCTCTGGCAGGGGAACAGCATGTACATAAACTATAACAATTTTAGCTGAAGAAGGGGAGGGAGGGAGGGAAGGGAGGGGTGGGGAAAAAAAAAAGAGTCATGTTGAGTTGTTAATAAAATATTGTGTTTGTCTTATGTGTTGGTGGTGTCTTCTGGGAGAGGGGTAGGGGATGGTGGTGGAAATTATACTGTGGTTCCCCTTGCAGAAGGTGAGAGTTAGGGGGATGATGATGATGCCGGGGAGGAGGAGGAGGAAGGGGGGAAAGCAGGAAGCTGAGGGGTTGAAGGCTGGAAGGGGATGTCCTATGACCCTTCCCCTGAAGGAATGACACTCCACAAGCAGCAGCAGCAATGAGTACCTTTTCTCCAAATATTTACACAGCTTAAATACCCACGTGGGGAAGGGGGGGGATCTTTTGCTTTTAGCCCCAGCTCAGGCACAGAGATGGCAGCCCAAGCTCCTGTAGTGACCCTGCCGTGGGTCAGACTGGGGGTCACACCACACTTTCTACCAGGTGAGACCTCTGCTTTAGTGTTTCCAGGCCCACAGGCTTGGCGAGAAGCAGGGACACCAGGGGACAAACAGACAAAGCGAGGCAAGCAGTGGGGGCTCCACATTACCCATGGGGCACAATGGGGACCTGGAGCCCCCCCTGCCCCACCCCTGGGCCCTAGGGACAGCACCCAGCGCTGGCCTAGGGAGGGTTGCTGAGCTCCTTAATGGCCTGGAGGATTCTCTTCATGTGGCCCACTTTGGTGATCCCCAGGTCCTGTGGGAAGGAGAGAAGGGAGCCGATGAGCTCGTACAGGGCCAACCCTCAGCTCCCACTGGTGGGAGAAGCTGTGGGGCAGAGGATGAGGCTGCAAAGCCCAGCTCCCCATGTTCTCCCTGCCAGAGCGTGGTCCTTGCTAGGAGCCTTGTCCTCTTGCAAGCACATCCCCATGCTTGGGTGTAGGAGAGGGCATGGGGTGCTGTTGATCTTGCTTTGGGCAGGTATACAGAGCCTTGGGAACTGGGGGTCCAGGGCCACCCCCTTCCCCTGTACCTTGCAAGCTAAGCAAGCGCTGCAAGCTCAGCCCTGCAAGGCTGGGATGTGAGCAGGGTCAGCACCTGCCTTTCTCCTCCATGAGGGATGGGGGGAGAGGAGGGATGGAGGACACCATGCTCCCCAGGGGCTGGGGCTCCCTCAGGGAATGTACCTTCAAGTCTCTCCTCTCCAGCAGGATCAACTCAGAGCCCTGGATGTCATGCCGGATAAAAATGTCTCTGTATTCCCCTAAACCAAGCGTTTCCAGCCAAGCTGCCACCTCCTCGGAGCCCCACTTGTCTGCTAGCAGGGAGGAAAGGCACAGAGGTGGGCTGTGTCCCCACGGAGGCAGCAGGACGCAGCAGAGCAGGCAGCAGGCAGCATCCCCATCCCACCCCCAGACACAGCAGGCTCAGGCTGGAGAAGTTTCTCCTCTCCTTGGCTTACTTACAGAGCTTCCGAGCTTCTCCTTGAGGAGATCCCCCAGCCCTAGGGCATGGACTTACCCTTCTTCCCCCCTTGCCATGGTGGTGGTTACAGGGCCAGGGAGCTCCACGTGTCCATTAGCTTAAGCTCTAAGGGGCTGTTGGTGACAAAGGTGACATCCCCAGGCAGCCAGGACATGCCCTGTCCCCCTCACAGAGGGTCTTTCCACAGCATGCCCAGGACAGGAGGCCAGTGGGTAGGTCAGGACGTGGGGTGGGGGTCCCTACCAGCGTGGGCTGTGCCTGGCTCCCTCCCCAGTGTGGCACCTGCTTTACCTGGCAGCGCGCTGTTGGTCTTCTGCTTTTGTGCCTTGTCCTTCCTGGGTTTGGGGATGTTGAGGCGAAGTTTGAAGCTGCCCTTGTTGGCATTGCCAGCGCTTTCCTGCGAGAAGCCAAGCTTAGCAGGGGCTCCAGCCCCCCACCCTCCCTGGGGCCACCCCTTGCCAGTCCCTGTGCACCCACCTCCTCAGCAGGGTGGGCGATGGGCCCCAGCCAGTGGATGTCCAGAAACCTCTGGAGCTCCTGGCCCAGCACACTCAGGGGACCATGCAATGCCTCCTCCTCCTGCAGCGAGTCCAGCTGTGGGGGACAAGGACCATCCCCAGCCCCGTTGCCACCCCTCAGAGGTGCTTGGGTCCCTCCCTTAGGGGGGCTTGGGGTCCTCTCCAGCCCTCAACTCACCGCCTTC
>NW_010318981.1:763-1093 GCF_000700745.2 Antrostomus carolinensis | reverse complement strand
GGCATGGACACGGAGGGATGACCCCTTGAGTGACAGGGCTGGGGGGTGCCTGGGTGAGGGTTACCTTGCACCCCCAGCCCCAGCTCACCTCCGAGGTGCCAGTGGCTTTGTTGGAGAGGGCTTCACTCAGCGCCAGGGAGCTGGTGTTGACGGCGTGCGCCAGCTCCTGCTCCACAGCTTTGTGAGCTTTGGCTGCCTCATGGATCCTGTGGGTGAGAGGGGTTGGAGCCGCCAGGATTTCCCCAGGCTGGACAGACAGCACTGGGCTAGGAGCCTCTTGGAGCTCTGGGTGGTCCCCACTCCCCACGCCCAGCCTGACCTGGCAATGAG
>NW_010318981.1:372-715 GCF_000700745.2 Antrostomus carolinensis | reverse complement strand
ATGGACTGCTGGGAGCTGAGCCGCGGCCGCCCAGCCACTCGGTAGCTCTCTCCTTTCTGCTTGTCCTCCCAGGACTTCAGGGTGCTTTCAAATGCCTGCAGGGGATGGAGATGATCCCCTCAGCCTGTCACACCTCCCTGTGCCCCACTACAGCCCCACCACACGGGCCGGGCAACCCCTGGGCTCACCCGGTCCCTGGTCAGCATCTGAGCTCGGTTCTTATGCTGGATCTTGATGATGCCGGGTGGTTGGATCCAGGCTTCTCCATCCACCTGCACCGGGACACCCTCATCCCCTCGGATGGTGATCTTCACCACACGGCACTGCAAGGTGGACAGCCTGG
>NW_010318981.1:0-300 GCF_000700745.2 Antrostomus carolinensis | reverse complement strand
TGGAGGTTGATGACCCGTGACACAGCCATCTGGATGCTGCCAAACACAGCCACCACCTCCAGCTTCTTGTCATCGAAGGATGGAGCCCCAAAGTTCTGTTAGAGAACCAGTACAAGTGAGACCTTCCAAACTGGGCTCATTTTGGGACTCAGAGGTTGATGACCCGTGACACAGCCATCTGGATGCTGCCAAACACAGCCACCACCTCCAGCTTCTTGTCATCGAAGGATGGAGCCCCAAAGTTCTGTTAGAGAACCAGTACAAGTGAGACCTTCCAAACTGGGCTCATTTTGGGACTCA
>NW_010318980.1:399-1881 GCF_000700745.2 Antrostomus carolinensis | reverse complement strand
ACACTGCCCGCCACAGGTGGAGTGGACCGCAGACCCCACGCCAGTGGCTCCCACCCCAGCAGGGACACTCCTGCTTCTGAAAAAAGGCAAAAAGTTATTTTTCTGCCAACGTGGGAACTGTGGTCCATTCCCCCCCATTCCATTACTTGTGGCCCCGTTGTGTGCTCTGCCACATGGTCCCTGGCCAGCACATCCCTCCTGGTGAGCACAGCACAGGTGCCCTGCATCCCTCCAACCCTGGAGACTGGGCTCAGCTAGGAGCTTGTCAGTGGGTTCCATGATGGTTACCCTGGGAGATATGCACCTGGGTTTACTCAGGGCAGGTAGAGCCTATTATCTTCACAGCCTCTATAGCCTTTTTGTCGGCCTGTTCCCATTCTCCAGGCTCTGCTTCCCACCCAAGCTTCCCATGGCAGCGGGACAATGTGGTGGGGAGGTAGCAGGGATGAGCATGTACCACAAAACCCGAAAGCACATCCCCTCTCCTCTCCAGGTAACCCGCTCCCAGGGGAGCCGTGCCCTTCCTGACCACCCACTCCCTTGCCTCTCCCCACGAGGCTGACCCCAGCAGACCCCACTCCTGCGGGGGTGGCACCGTGGCCAGCACCCGGGCACATGGACCCCCCCAGCCACCCTGTCCCAGCCAGGAGGCAGGGGTTGGGCACCACCCAGCTGCCTGCACACCCCGGCCCCTTTCCTCGCGTGAGGCCAGTGGGGAAAAGCTGCCTGCACCCGCCTCCGCCTCCCCCAGCTTATCAAATTTGGCCATGTCTGAAAAGCCCTGGTTTCCTTTTCACCAAAAAAGATCAAAACTGGGTAATTGGCTGCTGGCGCAGATGCCTCTGAGCCTCTCTCATGTGTAAACAGCATTGCCGAGCGCTGACACAACGCAGGCGGCTGCGGCACACGCAGGCAGCCCGCACCCTCCGGGCGCCCCTGGCCTGGGGCTGCTCAGTGGCACTTACTGGGGGATCACAGAACAGGGGGTGAGATCACCGGGGTGCAGGCAGGGGCTGGCTCAGCACCCCAGAAAAGGCTGGTGGCGGAGGGCCGGGTGTTGCCATAGCACCTGGTGCAGCAAAGGCAGGTGGCTGCAGGGCTCCTGCTACGGCCAGGTCCCCTCTGCCATGTCCCTGAGGTGACAAAAGGGACACACTGTGCCCAGAGCACAGCATCAGACCTCACTGGAGAGATAGCAAGGACCCTGAAACACTGTGCTGGGGCTGTTCTTGGGGATGTCAACATGGGCTGGGGCTCCACTGCAGGTGGGAGCAGTCGGGCTGTGTTCCCTGCTGCATCCTGGGGATTGAGGGGCTGAGAGTAAGAGAGGGGGAGAGTGATTTGGGGGTGCAGTGAGTTTTACCCCATTTAGAGGGTTTTCTAGAGGCCTAATTCCCAGATTAGGAAAAGGAGGTGGAAATTTCCCACCACCCTACAAAGCACAAGGGCCTTCAAACCCCTGGGGACACAGAGAGTTGGGAG
>NW_010318980.1:0-279 GCF_000700745.2 Antrostomus carolinensis | reverse complement strand
GTGGACCAGCCCCTCCAGCAGCCCAAAATATATAAAGGGCCCCTCGGAAGGAGCAGGGCTGAGCCTGCAGTCCGTGAGCTGGGGAGCAGCACCTGGCACCCCGGCATCGACAGCTGGGACTGGCAGGGGAGGAGGGATGGAGAGAGGGATGGAGAGAGGGATAGAGGGAAGGATGGAGGGAAGGATGAAGGGAAGGATGGAAGAGAGGGATGGAGAGACGGATGGAGAAGAGGAGGGATAGAAGGAGGGGTGGAGGAGAGGAGGGATGCAGGGAGGGAT
>NW_010318979.1:0-8341 GCF_000700745.2 Antrostomus carolinensis | reverse complement strand
ATATTATACATTTATATTGAAACTTTTAGGAAAATTTCCTAAAAAAAGAAAAATTGTCCAGCCTGTGAATTGCAAGTGTTCCATGTTTCCCAGTTTCCTAATTTCTTAACTTTTGAAAAATCCTCAAGTTAGCAATTAGTGCTTTTGTCTAGGTTGCCTTTTTTGAGTGACCTATGGGGCATAGATCATATGTATTAGAAACCAGTGAGTATAACCTTTTTTTCTGCCATTGCCCTCATTTCTGCAGTATGTACGTGTGTCTTTTGACACAAAGCCTGACCTTCTTCTGCATCTGATGACCAAAGAGTGGCAGGTTGGGGTCCCTAAACTTCTCATCTCTGTACATGGGGGCCTTCAGAATTTTGAACTTCAGCCAAAACTCAAGCAAGTCTTTGGAAAAGGCCTCATTAAGGCTGCTATGACAACTGGAGCATGGATATTCACTGGAGGAGTAAACACAGGTAAAAGCAGCATTGATATGAAAGTACAGTGGCATTTAGGAGATTTCATCCCAGGAAAAAATTAGGACTGACGAGATTAAGGAGCCGTTCCATGTTTTATTTTATTCATGTTGGCTGTACTATGTGCAAAGAAGAAAATGTCAAGTTCATACCAGCCTGGCAGCTACCAGGGAATAAAAGGTTTACTAAAGCATGAAAAGCACACTGGAGAGCTGAAAATATAGGCAATTATACTAGTATGTTGCCAGTGAAGACTTTATAAGATCAACAGGAAGCTGCAGGAAGGGACTACTAATGAGAAACTAAAAAAGTCAAACTCTTGTTACATAAAATGGAAAACATTTTAAACCAGAAAATAATTTTATTTTATCTTATAAGATGATCTAAAGTATGAAAACAAAAAACGTTCTGTTTTGTGGATGTGGTGGAAAACTTTATTGTGAATAAGTATCACCTTTCCTTTCTTGTAGACATTTTAACCTTATTTTTTTTCTCTTGCTGCTGCAGTAAGAGTGATAACATTGCTATTTCTATTCGAAGTTAAGAACATCTGCAACATACCGTATGGGTGTCCTAATGACCCAAGACAGCAGCTGATCCAGCTCTGCTGGGAGACAGCATGTAGGTTTTGGGAATAAGCTACGAAACATTGTTCCCCAAGTTAAAAAGGTTGGACAGTGGTTTCCCAGTTACCCTCCCTGAAGGAGGCAGAAAGGAGGAAAGAGTCAGGGGCAAGTCAAGGTTCTGCTAGAGATAAATGCAACATGTTTTGAGCTAGGACATGCACTTGTAAATTCTTATGTCATTTTAATTTGCTACAGTAACAAAACTATGATTTATTAGTTTAGTAATCCCATAGAGTGTATCCTCTTACCATCTATGTAAAACATTGTAATCACTCTATAATGCATTAATTTTAGTGGATTGTGGATCAACACCTGCATATTTGAATGTAAATGCTTAGTAGGAGTCTCGGGCTTTTTAGTTTCCAGAACACAGCAAATTTAAAACAATATTCAGTTTTATCACAGCAGCAATACAAATAACAAGAAGAGGCATAGCTTCTGGATTGTTAGAGAGATAAACAGACAGACTCATATGTATGCAATATCCCACATCTCTGCAGAACAAGTAAGAAAATCAGGCTAAATGCTGACCTGTGTACTGTGGTGATAGTAGTTATGTTAGTTGTTAGATACTCTTGTAGTGAAGATGGCAAAGAAACTGAGTAGCAGATAACATCCGCAGCAAATCCACAAGTCTGCTTCAGTGCAGCCACATCACAAAAACACTTATTGATACACAGGTAAAAAAAAAAATTTATGAAAAGGAGGGAGGAGTGGCACTTGTCCTCTGCACAAACATACCACCGAAACACATACAAAACTGGCCTAAAACATACAAGGAGGATTGTCAGAATGCACTTGCAAGAGAGCTGAGGAGCAGTCATTCTCTCTGTAGTAACTTCTGTTTTCTACTGATCCCCAGCATGTTTTCTAATACTCTACTGGAAGCTACCTCAGGTGACTGAGTTTGTTTGGAAAGAATGGTAGAATAGCTCAACACAGAGTAGTGTAATATTTTCAGATTTCCATCCTTTATTCAGACAGAAGAGAATGTTTGTGTTTGAGCTACACTTTTAGGGGGGCTTGAGGGGAACAGGTGCTTATTTCTCTGCTTGGGAAGGATACAAATTTTTGCATGCATGTATGTTTGTGAACACAAATGCAGATAAAAAAGTTAAAGTCAGCTGTCAACATTTCCTTTCTTATTTCTGGAGCTGTATAATTTTTTTCTTGCTACTTCATTTAATATTTTTTAGATTAGATAAAATGGACTTACTGTCCTTTACAGTATTACTGTAATAATAATCAATAGGAATATATTCATAAGCTTTACTTAATTGTAGGTATATGCAAAGGCATTGCCTAAAAAATAATTCTATACTAAATCCATACCATAATGAACAAAAATGACATAGTTATGACTTTCTATTTTATACTGTTTCTTTTCCAGGAGTTATTCGACATGTTGGAGATGCGCTGAAAGATCATGCCTCAAAATCTCGAGGGAAGATCTGCACCATTGGTATAGCTCCCTGGGGGATTGTGGAAAATCAAGAGGATCTGATTGGCAAAGATGTAAGCCCTAAATGGACATAGATCACCTCCAGTGTATAAAAATTCCAGTCATTTTTCCTTTCCTCTCCACCCTCCACTTAGCAATTCCTCATAGAATTAATGTCTGCAGCAAAAAGTCAATACATACACAGGTTGTCCATTAAGGCTGATAGCAGTTTTGACATGGCAACAATAAAAAATCCTGCACTGTACATTTTTAAAAATGCATTATAAAGAAATTTCATTAAATGCTATTCTTGAAAATATTTTAAAGTTTCATCCTTAGAACACTATGAACCCTTAAAACAGCCTAAGAAAACCCTGATAGCAAAGGTTGAGGTCTGATTCCTTTTGAAACAATACTATGATGCATTCTTTAAATTCAGAATTGCAGACTGCCCCCCTTATGATACATTCCTTCCTGAACATTTTTATTTACTGCAATTGTGAAGAGTCTTATAAATTTATTCATCATGAGATCAGACTTCAAAGTATCATTACATCAGTTACCTGGGCAGAGTTGGTGTTTCTTATACTCTTTCACATCATTCTTCTCTTTTAAATCTATACTATCACTCAGAAAGATTAACCCCTCTATTTTAAACACATGAATAGTTTACTTACACTGGTTATATGTTACCTGAAGCTTTTTTGAACCTTTTTGTTCCTCATCTCTGGTTCATTCTCAAGCAATCTGCCTGAGAACCAGTGGCTATCTTTGACTGGAGAAGAGATATAATCTTCATTCTGCATAATGAGCGTTTTTCTTGTCTACATTACTCTAAACCATTCTTCTCTGTATGTTCATCCATTAGCAAGTTGGGGAGGGGAAGAAGATTCAATTATCAGCTAGGTTAGAAGGAATTACAATGAGTACGAAGAAAATGATCCAACTAGAATTCACTGCAATTCACTATTAAAGCACAGCCGTTAGGGGGAATTGTATTAGCATGGGTTTTTCTACTCTAATACCACCAGTGCTTGTATAATAGGGTTACCAATATACACACACAAGCAGGATGGGACACTGCAACAGTCATTCTGAGTCACTAATGAACTCTTCTGAGGTGCAGTGGAAAGATGACTAGCAGAGATACCTAATCACAAAGATGAGGTACATCTTATTAAAGAAGTGTAATGTATGCATCAATTTCAAATAAGCAGTCTTTACTGACTGTGCATGGAGTTCTGAAAGTATTGCAAGAAAGAAAGCAAAAAAAGACATCAAATTAGTCGTGAATTTGGAGACTTTGTTATTCCGCCACTGGTTATTTCCACCTGTTGGAAAGCTACCTGCCTCTGTTCTTATCTAGCCAGTACCTGTTAAAGGACCTCTGGAGCTGAAAGAGATGAAGAAAGAAGTTAATTTCCCAGCTGTTCCACCCAACTAGAAACACCTCCCCTCCTCCCACCACCCTCCCTTGATTTCTGGTTTCTTTAAGAGACGTTTTCCTCTAAATACCCTTCCAATTTAATAGGAAACCAAGAAGTCGTATGCATTTTTTTTTTTTTTTTTAAAGAAAAGCTTTCTGGTAAATCAAAAAAGGTTAATACTTATTCTGATCATCAGATAGAAAGTGACAAAAGTTTAAGAAGCAGTAGACAAATTTAGGTAAAGTTTTCCTGCACTATTATATCAGTAGGATTACAATTACAGGGTCATCACTAAGGACAAAAATAGTTCCAAAATGTCTCTGTGATAAACAAAATTGAAACTTTTTTTCTGAACCTCCCGGCCCTTAATATTTTCATAAAATAATTGATCAATGGCATGATGCAATGCTGAAGCACTTTTGGTTTTATCCGTCTCTAATGCACATGTAATGATATTGCTTTATTCTTACTGATATTGAATTTCATCTTCCATTTTATTGCCTAGTCAGGCTGCTTTATGAAGGCTTTATTTAACTCTCTGTAGTCCACTGAAATATCTGTAAGCTCTTCACACTCTTATTAAGTAACCCCATATCTCTTACAGTTGTGTTGAACAGAACACGACCCAGCTTGAGGTGGGCCCCTTATGTCACTAAAACTTCTTAGTAACACTCAGTCTTTGCAAAAATTAACTTTTCCTTCTTACTGTTTTCTCTCCCTTCCCCACAGCTTTTCCCAGTTACTAATCCCTCAAAGCACTTTCCCTCTTACCCAGTGTGTGCTGTTTCATTAGAAGCATTTGATGAGGAAGCTTTTAGAAAGCTTTTTGAAAATCAAAGTGTACTATATTGACTGGCTCATTAGAGGTGAATGCTGTGAAATGAACCAAGAAGGGGAAATATAAATACTACCATAAGCATGTAAAATGAATCATCATTAAGCAAGAAACAAAGGCCACAAAGGATCATGCAGGGGAGAAAAAAAGTCAACCAATAGTAAAAGGCCTGTCGAACTCCAGCATCAATGCAGCTTTATGCCTATATGCACTATGTCTAGTTAAATTATGATCAGAACTGAAGAGTTGTCAAAACATACCCTTCCAGCATCAGACAGATACAGAAAATTGTCTTAGTCATGGGATTTAGGGAGGGAAGGTGGGGGGGGGAGTTGCTGCCATTGCACATGCCCCTGTGGTTGTTGCCTCCCTGTGCTGCCTGCTGGCCTCTGCTCGTGCTCCAGCCCTTGCCTGGCCTGTGTGGATCCTGCAGTCATAGATGACGAGTTTTATTACATTTACCAGTCCATCCAAATCAGTCAGCTCTTGGGAATGCCAAGGGCTTTTCTCAGAGCTATAAAGAGAACTGGCCAAACAAAATATTACTGTTGTTTGCTATTTGTTATATTGTGATGGTTAAAGGTCCCTAAAGAGCCTTGTCTTACTCCAGTACTGTAAAAGCAATATAGCAGAAAATAGTGCCCTCCTTAACACACTTAGATTCTAATTTAAAAACAAGGCACGCCAGGGAAAGGTAGTTAGTTGCCTTATTTCCAATTTCCTGATAGAAGAACTGAGAAAGTAAGGGTGGCTTGCTCAGTCTTGTAGAAAACTTGGTCTATAAACAAGTTTCTCCCTACATACAGAGCCATTCTGCCTTTTAAAAAAATGTACTTTGTGAATCTTCACAACATGCATGTCTTTCCTGTCAGAGTCTGTCCAGTCCTCACTTGGGTTTAATTCCTAGTCACCTCAGTGGGAACAGTGCCTGAATTACAAAGAGAACACTGATCTTAGTACTTACCTTTTGCTCAATGAAATACTTGAAATCAGTTTCATTTATTGTCCAAAGAAGCTAGTATTTGAGACTGAAATAAAAATATGCTTTTATTGGGCAACTCAGCGAAAAGGACATTTTCAGCACACTGTGATATGCCACGGATCAGTCAAGATGCTGTATTATGTAACCTACTAACTTAAATAGAATGCATTTTTTTAGTAATTAAAGCTTCGAGGAAAAAACACCAACCAAACAAAACTTGTTCTTACTGAACTAATTGAAACTAAAATTGAGCTTTGGTGCTGTTGTACTAAATCATTACAAAACCCATGACATTTCCATGCCTGCTATAAAAATCGTTCTATACGTGGATCCAGCAGGCTGATGTAAATTCCTAAATTCTCTTTAAATTTCTTGGGTTTTATTTGTCACCTTTGGAGTACTGTTATCGCCATGAATTATAGTGTGTTTCTTTCCCTGTATTACTTCACTGCTCTTTCAGTTATGGTCAGCAACTAAACTATGGCAAAAATTGAAACTCAACAGAAATTTTGGAAAAAGTACAATACTCATTATTTTTAACAAAGGCTTTAGCCAGTGAAAAGGAAGCAACAGTGGTCAGCTTTTATCATTTAGTGCAGCAGAATGCAAAATCCAAATTATAAGCCTACTCTAGACTTGTGCATAAACAGATAAAAGTGCTACATAAAAGCAAAAACTGTTATCAGAAAGAAAACTACTTTCTCACAGCAAATTTATATCCATGTAATAAATATATATTTATTATACAAATATGTATTATATATAACATGTATTATATATACTATAATATGTAATATAATATAATATCTATTATATTATATATATCTCAGTCTCAACCCCTTCCATGCACTCTGTGTTCCAGAATATATTTTTTTTTATTATTTCTTAGAACTCAAATGTTGGAAGCACAGTCATTGGCACACATAGGTGTTCTTTATGGACTTCACTAATAATAGATGCCTGTTCTTTTGTACTGCTAAAAATATTCAGAAAAAATAAACTTAATAAAACTCAAGCAATGAGTATACTGCTACTTGAAACCTACTCTCCTATACAGCTGAAATAATAAAAATAGGGAGCAAATATTGTCCCTAAAAAGGGATGTTAAATTTATATTGGACTAAACATGAGCTGAATCTCAACATCCTGAGATATTTCTTTTGTTATAACTAATGCCTGGCTTTCTCAGTCTGTTTCTAGGTAACACTTCTAATGTATTAAAGTCTGCAGTTTCAGAGTAACCAATTTTTATATTAGTGCAGTTGCTGAATTTTGTAACTATAACTGGAGGTAAGAACATGTCATCAGCAAAGTTTCCTCTGGGATGTTTAGATGGTACTCACAGCAGAACTCCGCAGTCTTGCTCTACTTGTTCAGCTTTTGTATCTTCAGCTTTTTTCAGTATTAGAATGGTGGAGTAGAGAGGAAACTTAAAAGCTGGAAAGCTGAATGCACTTCAGGGGACAGGGTTGGTGTGGAGAAGTTAGAAGGCAGCCTGTTATAGAGCCAGTGCTAGCATGAACTTCTCAAAATCCCTGGAGATTACCAGACTAGACAACTTCTCTAGGAAAGGTGGGGACCTTCCATGTTGTATTGGTTACCAGGTTATTATTGATATTTAACAACTTGATTACATCATAACTCAATGCTATTTCAGAAAGATCAGTATTATGCTGGAATTTAGTAACAGGATTGATATATAACCTTGGGAATAATTAATTTTTATGGCACTGGGCACAGGTGAGGCCAATGTCTAGTTGTAAGATAAGTAAAGGACCTAAGAGCAAATAGGAGATGCAGAAAACATAACCAATGAGGAAAGCTTAAAACTTAAATAACTGGAATTTTTTACTTTATATGAACTGAGAAACACTTATTTTTATCAACACATCAAGTCCTGCCCAATCCCTGGTCCTATCTGTAGGTGCTTCATTATAAAGGACTTCACTCTGCCAGCACCAAGTCCCCTTCATTCTTATAATACTACCTGCCTCCCTGCAATTACCAAAGCTTATCCAAACCAAAGAAGCGTGCATTCAAGAGTTAGCATCTCCTTACCATTCATGTATATGAAACAAAAAATCATATAGCTGTCAAACTTGGTAGGTATGTAGCCAGAAATTGCCACTTTAAACCACAGTCTTTATAACACATTCTGATGAGTCTTGTCAGAAAGACCAGTGTTCATATTGCCTGCTCTGTTTGTGTGCACCAGACAACATGTACATCAGACTGTCAAGATGGGCTACACATTTCCTTTTTGTTCTTTCATAGTGATCTGAGTAACATCAGCTTATAGCATGAGACTGCTTCCTTCTGTCTCTCATACTTCTTTGTTTTTACAGTGTCAGGAAGATTAGGTTTTGCTTTAATTTTTTGCTGCAGGTTTCAGAATAATAATAAAAGTTACAACTCTCGGGCAACTAATTAGTAACTGTATGTTACTTTATATTTATTGTTGCTGAATTTGTTGTTACCAGTTTTGACTTGGTTTTGGTAGATATTTTGCAAGAAAAATGTTATTCTTTGAGAATAAATTGAAGCGCTACAGGCTGGGCACAGAGTGGCT
>NW_010318978.1:0-20022 GCF_000700745.2 Antrostomus carolinensis | reverse complement strand
AAGCGGGAGCCGCTAACTCAGCCCGAGGGTCTGGCCTGTCATGTACACCTTTGTATTTATTTAACTGAAACTTATGTTATTTTCAACAGAGCTCAAGCGATGTGAGCATCAAAACCACTTAGTATCTTGAATATTTTTTTTCCCATGGACTTGTGTGTAAATGTGTAAAATGTTTGCAGTGGTCCAAACTTACTATAGCAGGCTGACTCTTTGCCCATAAAATGTTAAATCAACCATGACCAGACTCATTTTCCCATGTCAGCCAAGAGGACTCCGTAAATCAACACATTAGGGCTTCGCTGGGTAGGAGCTGCGTGTGCTTCATGCAAAATGGCCCTGACAGCCACTCTCTTGGTGCCGTGGCTGTCAGCCTGTGGCTGACTGCAGAATTGTCATGTGGCAGCAGGAAACCTCGCAGGTAGAGGGCAAAATCATTGGCGATGCAATATGCAAGAGACCCAGGCCCAGCACAGCAGAAGGAAATGGTACAGGTTGTTTTAGCTTTTGATGTGATTGTGTTTTTAAGACTAACAGGTGTTTTGCAAAGCCTATCCCACCAGCCTGAATCGCTTAGATGAGCCTGTGCCTCCTGTGAAGGCCTGGCTACTCGTATATGGACAGAGATGTTCTGCAGGCACTTTTTACCATTTCAAGGTGGAACCCACTTGGAAGCCATTACAGAAAGCTTATGAAGGGGTGTATGATAGCTATACCTGGAAACAAATGAGCACAGTGGATTAATACAACTAAGAAAGAATAGCCTTGGCCATAGGTGACCATGCAGAAACAACCAAAACAAACTCCCTCTTTTGTTCAAGAAAAAAAAAGAAAATTGCCCCCCAACTCTGAATGTGTGCTGTATTCTGTAAAAAGCCTCAGCCAGCCAGCTCTTATCTAAACCACTCTATCTGGGTAAGGGTTCAGTTACTGGAAAGCTTATTTCTGGGTGCTAGTAGGTTGAAAGGAAAAGGAGACATAGTACAGCATGTAACAAAATAATATAACCCCTTACTGCCACATAACCAATCCCAGTAGTTATACACATTGAATCAGATTAGATTCAGATATCAAGGTAGAGCTTTGTGCTATATTTCATGAAAAGGGCTTCAGCACAGAGAAATCATTATCCAGTGCTCCTTGCTGGATTGCCTCCCACTCAGAGGAGTGACCCAGCTATGACCCAGACTCTGAACACTTGTGTGTAAATTTAATTTTCAACATTACATCATTTCAACTGGAATCTTACCTCTTTGCTCACTGTTGTGCTATGTGGCTTACCTGGAGGTAAAGAAAGAAAAGGAGAGGAAGAAAATGTGCCAAATATTAGGAAATAAAAATTTAGCTTAAAAGTATGCACATAGCCACTTCTACCCTGCAGTCTAGTGGGACAAAATGAGTGACCACCAGTAAGCTGAGAGGGGGAAAAAAAGTCACATGATAAGTTTAAATTCCTACAAGATGTCAAAAGGAAGACCGTTACTTATGGAGTGATGATACAAACTCTGCTTACAAATTTTCCTCTTTTTTTTTTTTTTTTTAAGTCAGAAGGCATTAGTCAAATAAAGGTCTATAGCAGCATTTCATCTTGGTCACTACTCTTAATACCCAAAGAAGGGCTGAACAATGAAAACTTGTTCTTCAAAATTCACTGTACTTTCTTATGTGTTTTTTTGCATTTTTGCTGTTTTCTTCAGCAAATTTTTGGAATACGAGTTGTATGGAAATCAACAAAAATTAAAAAGTAAATTTTGCATTATGAAAGTTTCCCTGTGAGAATTATCTGTCTCAATGAAGATACATTTTTAAGGGAACTAAAACCAGTCCTCTTGCAAAGTCTGCCCATTCCCTGAAATGGTAAAGGATTTGAAACAGACTAAGAATAAGAAACAACTAAGCACACACCCTACTTCATCTAATTGTAATTTTTATTTTTCATTAACTGAGAAGAGAGTTACCTTTTATGTAATTTAGTTCCCATAAAACCATATTTTTTCTTCTTTTTCTATTTCATTCATAGAAAGTTCATATCCTCAATGGATGGCAAACTAGGTGGATGCAGACAAGTGTGAAGCGGTTTTTTTCCTGACCAGCTTCATTCAGGTACTCCCTTTAGTGTCAGGAATAGAGATTAAAGGCATCAGGAGCTTGGCCAAGGTCACAAGTCCTTACAGTAAATAAGCAGTCTGTTCAAGTAAACTTACTAAGTTGTGGCCACAGAAGAACAGGCACTAGACAGAGTTAGCAACTCCTGCATACCATTTCCAGGTTTACCATTAACAGTGCACGACCTCATTGTGTGGCTCTGTATCTGTAAAATGGGGTCCTGGTATTTATTTATCAATTACAAAGAGTTTTAATGATTTTAATGAGGAGAAGAGATGAAATGCTTTAATGAATTACCATGGCATAAAAATACAAGAACTTAATCTCATGTTCCCTGTAGAAAAGCTCCAACATTATGCAGTGTGTCTTACTGTATACTAGCATAGTGAAATCAAGAGGATCATCTCATCCTCTTTCAGGGTGTCATGCTCTCTTGTCAGAGTTAAATATACAGGTGCTACAAGGTTGCTTATTCCTCTACTGATCTTCAAATTCATTAAATGTCATATGATGGCATATATTTGGTCCTTTGAATCAGTAGTTTCCACATGTTTCTATATTTGAAGTTAGTGTTCTGGTTTTCTTTAGATTTATACAATATGGTGTTTTTACCTGTGACCTTGAAATCATGAATAATGTCCATGCTAATAGGACAAAGGTACAAATGGTATTATTATATAGCTTTGGTAGTCTTGTTTGAATGTTATTAATAAACAAGGATAAAATCAATTAGCAAAACACCATTCTTGAAATGTAATTTATTAACACTGTATAAGAGCATTCTTCAGTTGAGTAGCTCTAAGACAGAGATAATATAATAGCACTGTGGCTACTTCAGTTAGGGCTTGCATCTTCTCTCCATGGACTAAAAGGCAAAATTTTCTCATTTACTTCTATATGGACAAATTGAACTGTGGTAAGCAGCTGTTTTGGTTCAGTAATCACCCATTGTCTCATTTCCACAATTTTATCATGATCTCAATGGAAGAAAAACAAATTTGGGTAGTATGCCTTCATATATATCATGGGTATTTAATATAAAAATATGTTAATAAGAAAGAAGAATGGTTGGACCCAAATTATAACATCTAAGAAAACAAGTAAACATTACAACCCAATTTAAAAAGATGCTTCACTTTCCCTGGACTGTTGGTATCCTTTTATATCTGTTGTTGTTAATAATATTAATAAACCAAAGGAGAAAAAAAAAGGAAACTTCTGCCATATTTTGTTATTCTCATGAAAGCTACCTAGAGTAGATAGGATTTTTAAAAGTGTATATTTCTATTTACAGCACTCATATAAACAACTGTGGATCTGTAATGAGCTCTTTACAGTGGGGGTAAAAGCTATTCTTGGCCAGAACTGCCCGTTTCTTTCAAATGCCTCTTAAAATAATTTGTGTAACAAAGACAATGAGAAAACATTTCCATGGGGCTCAGTTGTGGATATGAAGATAAAGTGACCTTGATTTTTTGAGCCGACATTTGAAATTTCTGTGACTTGGATGGTGTAAAAATCCCTGTTATGTGCAGCAGCGAAGGACAAGATTAGTTCAGTTGGGTTGTGGGTGAGCAACCTGGTGTAACAGAGAAGTTGAAAGGAAATATGGTTCTTCCCTGTGGCAGGATTGTAGTTCTATTTATATATTTATTCTGGAGTAATGAAAGCAATAACATTTTTACAGTGAACAGTAAATAATCATGGGCTGCCAAAATACCCAACCTAGGATAGGGTATATTTATGTTTGTAGTATATACACACACAAAAATAGTATTACCTCTTGGGGAAGTGTTGGGCTAAAGAGGGTTTGGTATCTTTTACAGAGTCTTGGCTGCATGTCTCTGGATAGATCAAATGTTTATCAGTAGTGCCCTTACATCTTCCCAGAGGGCGTAGGTATGCTTTCTTGTGGAATATTATGAAGTGTCTCAGGAAAAAACAAACAAACAAACAAACAAACAAACCTGAGGTACCCACAGATTTCTCCAGTTACCTATCCTCAGCGTGGGCACTAGAATATCAATGGATCTGTTGCACTGGGGCCTTTCTAAGACCTTGTAAGGCAGGGTGAATTTCATCCTTATAACATTTAGAACTGAAACAGAATCCTGAAGTACAGAAAAATTAATTTAACAGTTATAAAGACATCGAATTGATGACACCAGAGAGTGAAGTGCAGAATGTCGTCCTCTGCCTCGCCAGAATAATTAGAGAACAGTTAGTTCATATCCTCTCTGTTGATTCTGAAAAAATACCAGTTGTGTGAGTGGACTTCTGCGATAGAGACGCCCACTCACAGATTACCTAAAATAGAATGTGGTAACATCTTTGACACAGATTTTGATACAGTAGCCAGTGGCTACTGGCTCCATGTTTCATTTTCTAAATGTAAAGTTATTTGAATTTTTTACCTCTGCTCATATACTATGTGGCTGGTTTTGAATCTTTGCCCTTTACTGACAAAGTTTTTTAGTTCACCTTTAAGTGACAAGTTCAGATATGAACTTCTTGGCTTTTATCAGTTTAGGTCAAATTGTGAGCAGAGTTTTTTGGATTAAAAATGCTTAGTCTTCCACCCTTCCATTCCATAGGAAATAAAATTGCCTGAAGATACCTGCCATAATCTAATCTATGATATTCTGATAGGTACTGTATACTATCAACTTTGACATTTTTAAATCTTAAGTGAATATCTGCTATCACTGTTTAATAGAAATAGTTCTGAAAGATTATAAAAATATTTAATGCATAATGCATGTCACTCAGGTATTATTGTCTGTAATGAATGAGGAACAATGCTTGGATAATTTACAGAAGTAGACAAAAACATTTTTCAGTTGTTAGTGTTTTCAGGGTGTTGGTTTCCAACAATAACATTTTGGTCATAACACCTTTTTAGCATAACTTATATGACTACTTATGCAAAATGGTGAACTAACTTGTGTGCTTTTATTCTACCTGAAACACTGAAAGTGTCTTGTATTATAGAAATGTGTAAAAAAACCAGTTTAGCTCTTTTGCTTGCTTCAAGTCAAACAGTAAAACGGATCACAATTTTTCTTGGTTACAAAATAAAGGAGCTCTCCCCTCACCCCTGTGTGTGACTTGTGAGGTGCCAAGGAGTTGGAGAGGAACCCTAACAATAATTGGGTGTCCCCTAACAATGGGAAATCCTTAAATGGCAGAGACTTACCGAGAGAGCAAATACATCAAGTGAAGGAGGGAACAAAGCTCAGGCACATTGTGGGCTTCAGGGGTGCTGAGCCTGGACTGCTCTGGTTGAGGGTGAACTCTCATGCTGGGGGGATGGTAAAAAGCTTTTCTTCAGCTTCTACTATGACTTTGAGGTGTGCCAAGCCTATCAAAGGCTGCATCTACCCTGTTAGTTTAAGATACTCTCAGGCTCTGGTGCCCCAGTTGTGTACACTGTTTGCTTTTAGGCTTCCACCTGGAACAAATAATTTTCTTCCTGCTCAGAGAAAGTTTAGGGCCGATTTAACAGGCAGTTCACTTCGTTGTGTGCTGCACTGCTGGACAATATAGACCCACGCTGGGTTTCATTTCCTCTACCTATGTGAGATATACCAATTATATCCAGAAGGCCTTGGAGATTCATATGTGCCCTTAGTGCCATCAGACATGCACCACACGTTTTATGTCTTATACCAAATTATAGAAATATCTGACTGAATGCAGCCATTAATTTTTTAGCCTTCTGACTTAATTTTAACCAATGGATAAACAAAACAGTAATGTTGTAAGGGCATACAGGTAAGAAATGAGACCTGGGGAGACTGGGCCTGCTGGAGGTAGCCCAGACCTATGCTGAGGAAAGTTTATCAGTAGCACACAAGAGGTGACTTGATGGCACATCAACATGGCTGATTCTGACCCCAGAGACAAGCAACTTGAAGGATAAACCCTGAAAGCCACCTACTTAAAAGATAAGGATGTCAGCAGACCACTTGGGTAGCTCTGCATACGTATCTACATTATGCTGAGCTGCACTGGATTTCTGACCTGAAGACCACTGCAGAGCCATCTGGATTCCTTAACTTTTCAGTTTAGGGCCTGGTCTCTCTGCTAGGCTGGGTGAGCGTTGAAGCTGAGCTTCCACAGTCCTCTAGGAAGAAAAGGAGAAGGTGCCATTTTCAGCCTGTCTCACATCTCCAGGGTAGCAGTGGGACACAAATTCCAGGATGAGACAAGAGACCAGTTTGGGTAAGTGCCCTGATTTTATTATACCTATTTGAAATTGGGGAAGGAATGAGAACATGGGCAGCTTGTAGAGGATGTACACTGTATGGCAGTAGACAACCAAGCAGGAGGTGCCCATTGCAGAAACTTTATGCGCAAAGGTCAGTAACGGCTTCCAGAATCCCTTCATTCCATATCACCCACAATCATGAGAAAAAACCCACCTCTTTAACCAACAGTTTTGCAGACTCTGCTCATTGCTTGCATAGTATTGACTACTGTGTATACCTATACACCAACAATGACAAATCATAGCCCACTACAAGCCAAGAGCAGGGCATATAATCTGAGCAAGCAGTATTGGACACATTTCATCACTAGTACACAGTATGCTCACAACCTGAACTCATTCTGACAACCATCTGCATGTGGCTGTTCACTTTTGTGTTCCCACTAGAGCATTCCCCACCTGTATAATTGTGCTGCACAGGCTGGAAAGATAAATCCTGTCTATTCCTCTTATGTATTCCTGAACATAATATCCACAGGTGACAAGAATTCCGGTTATTTGGCTTACATGAGATCTCACAGAATTCTTCCCTCTCTCTAGCATCCCTCTCATGCTTTCTTCTCAGCATTGTGTATCAGTCATACTGCTGGCTCACTAAAGCACAAGATCAGGTTTCTCTTCTGATGCTGCCACCCTAACTTGGAAAACCAGCTCCAGCACATTCCTGCAACCCCTTCAGTAATGTGGGTGGTCCGTTCACTCAGGTGGGAAGGTCACTGATTGCTTTTTCCTGGTGTGTAGTTTATGGACATAATGCAGTCTCACATCTAGCATTTTGGGTATGGTAGTGGAATTCTTTTGTTGGAATTCATTTGGGAAAAGAGGGTGTTCCTCTATCTATCCCAATATAAAGCTTCTCAGTGTAACTAGACATGTTATTCACCACTTCTATAGGAATCAGTGTAGACCAACAAGACCATAGGTTGGTGTCCCTTCTCATTCATGCAATTAAAAGACACAGGTGGGAGCATTGTACTGGGTGGATGACAGTCTGCATGACCTTAGGAATCTCCAGCTGATACAAAGTATGCAGGGTAGAAAACGGATGTTACAGACTTCATCCATGCCATACTGATTTTCACTCTTGAAGAAGCTGGGGCTGCCAGACACTTAGAAGGTGTCCTCTAACAGGTTTCTGGAACACTGGGAGCTGTGACTAATTAATTAACCCATACACTGGGTCAGATTGCTTTTACAGAGCATATCTGAGAGGTTATGAGGTCATGTTATGAGGTCATGTTAGATACAAAGTATTGATTAAGTGACTACAATGCATGCAGAGTACTAGAATGGCTTGTGGCTGGAGCTGGTAGGGACAGTTGTGGAGCCAGTCTGGAGATCAGCCCATCTGATAGCATTGGGGCTAGGGTTTTCTCCCTGGTACAGGAGCATTATAGATGTACTCTAGGTATCTGGCTCAGAACCTTAATGGCAATCACAGTGACTCTAAATTGAAAGAACATTAAGCATGCTAGGACGGGCATAGGAAAAAAATGAAGAGCCAGAATTGAGGTTGTCTCTACAATCTTGGTTCTATCTGTTTAGTTCACGGACATGATGACAGTCTTGGTGATGACAGAACATGAAGATCAAATGGTATCACCTCTCCGTGATCTCTGCCTCGGTGCAAAATCTGCAACAGAGTGAATGCCAAAGGACAATAAATAGTCACTGATCCCTCTGAGAGGAGTGGTAGTATAAAGCCAAGATAGCACAATATAGCAACGTTGCATATTATTTCTTCACCCATAAAGAACATGTAGAAGTCTGATACAAAATGAGAAACCTGTAGTGGTTTCTGTACCAAGTTAGAGGACTAAAAACAATAAAGGATTGTAATTTAAGGTAATAATAAAATGCACTTCTAAACAGTAAATTTAGAATTCTAGATATTAGTACAGAAAGCATACAGGAAGATTACTCAGTTATTGTTATTAATATGGGTTACATTTAGGATGTGCACCTGGAAACGCATTGGTTTACCATTTTATAATTAGTGACAGACTATAGTACCTCAGAAACAGGATAAACAAGATGATTTTATTCTGTGTTATAAAATCAGAATGGAAAGTTGAAATAAAATTATTTTCTAGTGGCACCAGACTGGCAAGTTTGATAGAATTATTGTGATGTGATACTAGAGGGTTATGTTAAGTGGATACCTTCATTTTTACTGTTCAAACAAGAATTAAGTGGCCTGGACCTGCTCTAAGGTAGCCAGCTGAGAAAAACCTCTCCAAGTGGTACAAAGCTGAAGTTCTGTTTAGTTCAAGATGTTTAGTCTGGCTTGGGAGGTGGGGAGAGGCAAGGTTAGTGTGGACTGTACTTCTTTGCCACTGTTTTTCCATTGGTCTAAAGGACCACAGCTTGTGGACCTTCTTGTAGAAATCTCTTGATCATATGTATTCACCTCTCTCCAAGAAATTTGTAAAGCAATAGCTTGTTTGACAAGAAAAGGTAAAAGTTCTGTAAGAGCCCAAACTTCTCTCCATTAATTTTGCCTTTTATTTTTATATTTTCCATTCTGCAAGAGGGAAAAGGCTTTTAATTTTTCATTACACAGAGAGACTTGACTGCCATTCTTGGGTTTTATCCCCATTCCTGAGTGGTATTAGCAAGACAGCTAACCTTTCAAGCTATCCTCAGTGTAACTAACTGTAAAATTGGGATATTAATGCCTAATTGAGATGGGTATAGTAGGGCTTAATTGATTATTATATGTAAAATGTCATTAAATTTGCAGGTGAATGACACTTTAGAAATGTTAGGTATGGCTTTCTTTATATCTTAAAATAACCAGTATAAATAACACTAAGAACTGCTCATTATGAACAGTTTCTACAAACACATTTACTTATAATCTTTCCATGGAAAGACAAATTATAATACTGTACAGTGAATACAATTTGAAACAGTAAAAGGAGAAGGGAATTAACATGCATTTCCATTCACTAGAAGGAGAAGATGAACACTAATAACATTTCCTTGTAGGTAAAACTTTGAAAATATTATTTTCAATATGTCAGTTCTGTATGATAAAAAAAAAAAAATAGATATATTCGTATAAGCAGCCATTAAACTTAAAACAGAATCTCTAAAATCTTTCAGTGGACTTCCCAAGTCTTCCTTTTGCTCACTTACCTGTTTAGTTGTTGATGAATGTTTTGGTCTTTGCTTTTCTGCGTAAACAGAACAATTTTTAATTAGTACTGTAAAGCCGACGCCTTCAAACTTCTTAGGTAACAAAGATTTTCAGACCTGTGGTTATCTTCTAATTAGAACTTCTTTCTGTTTGTGACAGTGTGGACACTTCTATAGCTTCATTAACATGCATTTTTTCATGATGAAAAAAATTAACAGTAGGGAAGAACTGAATTTAGTATCTTGCTATTGTCTCATATGATTTAATATAGGGAAGGAGCAGGAATACTCTCCATGCTGCTGCATCTTTGAGGTTATTTCACCAGTTTTTTTTCTTCACTTCATGAAGAGTTTAATGATTCTTGCACCTAATTTTTTCAAGTCACACTTGTACTACATATAAGATCACAGAAAGAGGAGAAAAGTATCCAAGTTAGCCATTAGGTCCAAGGTAGTCAGGATTTTCCACAAGATGCTCCACTTGCTATATCCAGGCTTCTGTGTTTGAAGTGCATGTGAAACCGCAGTGCCATGCCTGAGGTGCCAGAGAGACAGAAGGCCAGGTGAAACATTTCCTGATGGTATATCACCAGTAGCATGTAAACCAGAATGCACATTCTCAAGAGAAGAAAATGAAGTTTTAATTCCTAAAAAGCATAGTAAATTGTCAATAAATATTTTAATAGGAGTTTAATTAATTGACATAAGGTTAAATGAGCCAACAGACAGTGCTTATAGCCATCCATGACTGCTACTGCATAACCTGTTCTTCAACACATGATTCTCAGACTGTAATTTTTTTCAGATTCTCTTACTTACTAGTTAGTAGTGCTTTGAAAACTATTTACAAACAGAGCCTTCTTATAAAGTACAGCCTAATGGTTATTTCTTTCTTCTTCTTGTTTTAGTAGGGAAGTCTAAGGGAGCTGACAAACTGAAAAAAATACTAGAAAGTCAGCTGGCTAATCTGAATATTTCTGTCCCTTCATCATGAGAATTAGCTGTGCATATTTCTCAAGAGTTTTGAGCTGAGAATAAAGTAGGTTTCGTTGGTTACTGCCAGTTCTCTAAGAGCTCAATTTGCAAAGCTATGTTTTATTCCTCTGTCCTGTAATCCTGATCCATGATGATATTTGTTATGACAGCTCTGTTTTTGCTGGGTTCTGTCACATAAATCAAGTTACTCCACCAAAAATAAAGTTTGTTTTTGGTTGTTATTTTTTTTTCCTCAGAGAGAGAGGAAAAAAAATAATTTGAAAAAGTTTTGTCAATAATAATATTTTAAACTTCCTGAACCTTTTTTTCTTTGGCTTAGTATGAAGTCTTTTGTAATATTGCTGTGACTGAATTTTAAAACCAGAACATCATCCGTTACTGAGTCTCTTTTAGCCTTCACTTGCTATTACAGAATTCACCCAGCCCTGTCTTAACAAGGTACAGAATCTTCAGTAAGTGACCAAAATGTAGCACGGTAGTCTAACTCACAACATAATCATGTGAACTACTATGTCACTCAGATACACCTGTATAACCATTACCAGAAAGAAATTCCAAACCAGAACCTTGTGGCGTTTTCCAGTTTTGGCAAGTTAATAATATTGAATTATACCACACTGTCAGCTTTGAAACTGAAGAGCTTACACCATCGTGGTGTGACTCATGCTGTCTCAGTTCTGATCTGGAGACAAAGCCTGGGAGAGTTTGAAGTGGTTTTATTCTCTATGTCCACTCAATCATTGCCCTTTTTTGCAAGTATGCCAACTCTGGCATCTGTTTCTATGCTGATTTTGTAATGTGGACATGTCTCTGCTGGAACTGAAATAGTTTGTTCCTAATTAGTTGTATATATTATCCAGCACCATCAGCTGATAGTAGCTTTACTCATCTGACTGCGATTCCAGCAAAAAACCTAAGCATGAAAAGCTTTATATTATATTGCTAACAGCCCATCTCTATCTTTACTTGAGAGCAATAATTATTAATCTGAACCTCTGAACTGTTCTCTTGTAATTGTGGAAAAGGTCCCCAGTATGATATCCAAATATCAGCATATTGTGGGATGCTTTTATATGTATAGAATCAAAGTTGGATTCCAAAATTAAGACAAGAATTTCCTTAAGTTTAGCATTGGTATGTCTCTAATAATCTCTGCAGTATAAACAGGAAGTCTCTTTGTTTTCAGTCTGCTATTTCTTTTGTGTTTCTCACTAAAAGAAGGCTTATAATTTTTTTTTTTTTTTTTTTGTTATTTGGACAGATGGCTTGGAGACTAAAACATAACTACAGCTTATGGAGTAGCGCTGTGTTCTCAATGAATGAAGCATTATATTGCCTCAGCTTCTTTCCTTCTTTTCAACTTTCCCATGTGGATAGTGAGAAGGGTCTAGAAGAACATGTTTTTGGAAAGAAGGAGTGGGATAGTGTTTGGAAATTTGTAATGAATCTAATACTAATATCACAGGACCGCTTGACCCGCTAGTTGGAATTTTTTCTCTCTATTTGCAGTAATGCCATTTTCTTATTAAAGAGTGGTTCCTGCAGAAAATACCAACTGCACTGGGCTCCTTTGTTCTTCCACTAGCTTACACATGATTTTCTAGTTCTTGAAGAACTGCACAGTTTGTGACTGAATTGTGTTAGATGCAGGACTGGAGAATCTAGAACAAAAGTGTCTTGGAGGACCAGCAGGTACTATAGAATCTACAGTCTACAATTAGGCACTCTTTCTGCCTCATCTTTCCTAGGAAAGGGGATTACGCATGTTATTAGATTTGAAGGATTTCTAAGTTAGTATATTTGCATGCAAGAATGGTGGAAGAGAGAAGTAAAAACTAAAATCACCAGCAGGAAGATTCAAGAAGAGTCATATTTAACTAAACCATCTTGATTTCCCATGCATTTTCTCTCACTTTCAAGTAGTGTAAAACCTGTTTCTTGTAGTTGACAGGCTTACATATAACTCTCTATATTAATCAACAATATATTGCTTGTGGAGACTGTACCTCTGTAACTTTCAGCTGTAAGCTCTTCCCTTTTTCATCATGTGTGTGCATGTTCTTTTCCTAGTGATGTCTCCAGATGATGCAGAATTAATGCTAGCTGAGCTATATTTATCCCTCCTTGCCCAGAAGGATGGGTGGATGAAAGTAGTGAGTAATGGGAGCAGTTGCTTTTTAACAAACTGCAGAGGATAGTGGCTTTTGTTTGAGCTCTGTTCTTTCATAGCTATCCAAATTGTTAGCAACTTCCATGCATTTCTATGGAAATCTTTAGTACTTAAAAGGTATAACAAAAAAATATCAGCTGGCTTTAGAACTGACAGTAGGGAACTAAAACTTTTTCTCCTTAAAATACAGAAGTTATTGTACTATGTTGACTTCTGATGGGACTGCTCACTGCCCTCTTTTCAGCAGCAGTATCATATATCTGTTATGTATGTGAGAAGCTGCGGTTTTGCCCTTTGCCGGTATAACCAGCTCAATGATGTAAGATTAAAAAATGGGGCCATGAGAAGCAGGGAAGAAACCTGTTTGCTAATGTCAAGTATTCCCACACCTTGACTGAAACTCCTTCCTGATCACATTCTGTCTGGGTAAAGACACTTGTCTTTAGAGGCATAGGCATTAGGAGCATAGGACCCCTTCCAACACGTTTTCAATATTATATGCCTATTTATAGATAGTTCTCTCTTATTATGCAGGGTTGCTGGCAAAACAAGATGCCAATTGTGCCTCCCTGGATTAATCAGGTGAATATAGTTCCTTCTCCAAAACACCTCTGGCTGGTCTGGTATTTCAGTACTACAGTGAACTGCCAAGACAGCTAGAACAAGAGAGATCAGTTCAGCTACAAGCTCCTCTGGCCTCTGCAGCCACTTCCTTTGGTGTTTCATCTTTGTATTCAAGCATTTACTGCAATAATTTTGTTTTGTCTTTGTGTGACAGACAGTCACTGCCCTAGACATTGTGACAGAGACCTGGAACAAGAAAATACCTCACTGAACTTCTAAAACTTCAAATCTGTTATTTAGAATAGAACTGCAATGTTGGATAGCCTCAAATTAGACTTTATCCTGGCTTTAATCCTTTCTTTTTCCCCAGCTCCATTTGTTGCATTCTTATGAGCAACCAATGCACAAAGGTGTACAGTTGCTTTAGTATTGCAATTTACTTTCCCACAATAATGCAGCCAGCCAACCCGAAATTCACCTATATGTAATGGATTGTAGGGAAGTATAGCACTTCAAGTTTGTTGTGAGTCAGTCATTTTAGGCTTTGAAAAAAAAAATCTATGTAGGTGTGCAACATATAATTATAGGAGAAGCAGTAGCAACAGCTTCCATACAAAGATTTCTGAATTCTTTCAAATTAAAAAACTCTAAAAACTTTTATTAAGTGTTTTGTGCCGCCACAGTTAGCAACAGGCCTTTGAAACTTGGCAGGAGGATAATCCTGCCATCCTTTCTGTTGGCTTTATGAAAAAACATTTAGATTGCATAGATTATAAGCTATTGGAAAATATAATTTCTTGTCCTTGGTTTGTGCTATACATTTAGTTTTGGCAATGTGTCAAATCCTGCAGTAATCTACAGAGCTTGTGGATGCCCCATGTCAGCATCTTTCTTCTGCATGTTATATACTCTACATGGGACACACAGAGAATCAAAATCACCCTTCAGCTGGAATATCCTTTTGCCTGCAAGTATTGTCCAGTGGGAGCAAAGAAATAATCATTCTACACTTGCTTCTTTTCCTGACTGGAAATAATGTTTTTTATTATATAATACCTTCTGTGCATTTACACCAAATAGGGCAAACCAAGGCAGAGTATTGTCTACAGTTAAGAGTATCAGCCTAGGTCTTGGGAGGTGTAGTTTCAGTTTCCTACCTGACTACAGATAATGAATGTAAGTTTTTATACAAATAAATTAGCCTTACTGTGCCTCAGTTACTTTTCTGTAGGATAGGAAGAAGTTGATTTTTCTATTTTCCTGGCATAGAGTGAGAATAAACGCATTGAAAAATGCTAGATGCTCTGGTAATACGTTGCATTGAAGAACTTAATGATATTTTACCTGGCTGAGTTAAATTTACTTAGCTCTGTTCATTCCATAGTCTAAAGGAAATAGACTCCTGTACATATATAAAAAACCCAAAACAACCAAAACGAACCCTGTACCATAACATATGAGAAGGCAGAATTGCACAATTAATTGTTGCTATGTCTTAGTTGAGCGCGTCACTTATTAAATGTAATTCTAGCCTAATAGCTATAGTGTGCTATATAATGTAACACAGGGGATTTTTAATTGTATTTGGGCCATACCATAGTCGACAAAACTGTCATTAACTTCAGTAGAAGCCAGATGAGATTACTGGATAAAAAATTCAGGAAAGTCTCTTTTGACTTCTGTCATCAAAGCTTTTAGGTTGTTCTGGATTTGAAAAGTCTTAGCTTATAGTATATTGCATTATAAAGCCTATACAAAAACTTACCTTAGAAGAATGCTAACAAGGTTACAAAGTGAAGCTTTCCAAAGACATCAGAAAACGCTGAACTTCAAGGTGCCTTTGCAATAAAACAGTGAGCGAGCTTATGTCAAAGCTGCATTCATTCACAATCACTGTATAGCCTCACTGTGCTCATACCACACTGCTCCCATATAATAGGATAATTAAATATACCCCAGAGGTGGTTTTCGACATAATTTTGCTTTGCCTGGGACAGGGGAGGAATCAAAGAGCCAAGATGCAAGAGGTTTTCCTAGGAAATGTATCAGATTGGACACTCTGCTTCTGTGTTGCAAGAAAGGATAAAACTGCAAAAACTCTAAATGAAAGTAAAAATACTAGCCTTCCTTTCTTTTGTAGAAGTCTCTATGATGGAAAAATGTAAATCAAGGCCATTAGTTAATAGCAGGAACAAAGAAAACGTAGAGTTATTACGTGGGTCCATGGTCATAGTATGGGATAACCAATTTTCATTGACTGCTTTTCTGGACAAATGTCTCCTGCACAGTTTCAAACACACAAGTGTAGGCATACACTTCTGAAAATAAAATAAAAATCAGTCTACAGTCATTCTACTCAGCAGCAGAAAAAAAGAAAGAATTTGAATGTTCTTATCTTCAAGTTTTATAGCACTATATCACACTGTCATACCAATATAGTTCAAGAAAAGGTGTACTAATGTATTGAGTGTACATGCATAACTTGCTTTTCAGATCCCTTTAACTTGTTTATCATTGGCTGTTAAATGTCTTTGTAAGTGGGAATGTAAGAAATACATTGGGGATAGGAAAAGAGAAACCTAATTTCCAGCAGTTCAGTTTAGGAATGGCAAATGACATCATCATTACTATATTCCTTTCTGTCTTTGTCAATAAGATTAAACTATATTGTTGTATTTTATCTTCTTTCCATCATATTTCTTTTTTTCCTGTGTGTTTCACAGCAGAGAGTACTAGTGATGCTATTCCCTGGGAGACATATGAAGTTATTAGTTTGGACATTAAACACCATCTTTAACTGTCTGTGATTAAAAACAGGTGTAAGTGAAGCTACATATGAATAAAATGTTCCTCTGGTAATACAGACAAAAATGTCTGTACTACAGTCAATCTCTTTCAGCTAAATTGATTCAGTTTGTGTGAAACATCATATTGCTGTGGATACTTATTAACAAATATTTTGAGACAACATTTTCATTGTGAGCATCAACAAAATTAGTTATATGGGTAAAATCTGAGCCAAAAATTCTGATGGTCAAATTGGAAGAATTCTGTGACTTGGCTTTTTTTTTTCTGAAATGTTTTGCTTCAGAAAACTCAGTTTGTTCAAGCACACCATTTTGTCAGGAGAAATTATAGGTTTTTTTTAAGAATACATTGTTATTTGACTTACTCTGAAATGTAAGATGATCGTATTCATGCACATGCAGACACACAAGCATGGTGTGCTGTAAGCTCGAAAACAGGCCATTTTGATTAACTCAGTCTGAAATACTTTTATAACTCTCAGTTATAAAATATTCAGGATTGCTACTTTTTCCTTTTATAAACCTTCAATGTTCTTTTAAGACAGGAAACAATTGTATATATAGATTTTTTTAGAAAAATTATATAATTCATTTAGTGCTTGCTGCTATGCCAAATTTACTGGCATGTATTAGCTAATTATTTTAATCAGTTGGTCAATGAGATTTCATAATTGTATCTGTGTATACATATTAAGCTAATGACTGCTAAAATGCCTTAAAGCTCTGTTACTATGTGGAGAACTTAGAAAAAGAGAAAGATCTGATGGGTATCTGCCATGGTCCCAATACATTGTTTCCCAGTTGTTTAGAGGCTGGTTTACATGTATTATCTTATTTTTAATATCTAGTGCTATTTATTCAAGGAATGGGTCTGCTCAATTTGTAATGTATCTCTGTGTATATAAAAAAATATACTAAGCATATTAGTAACTAATTTATTGTAGCTATACAGAAGAAAATTTATTTATTAAAAAAAGTTGGTTTTGTCTGTATATAACTTGTATATCGAGGAGTTTTGTCAATATTAGTTAAAATTTAGGGAAATCATATTTGAATGGCCCATACAGAAGAGCCACTTTCTGCTTCTAACTTCAGTGAAACTGATCATTTAAATAGATGAGTGATTTTTATGTTTTGTGTATTACATACAGTGTAAAAAAAGACATTTCAAAGGTCAGCTAAGTCCCACTGTCATATAAATTATTTCAACCTGTACAAAAAATCCTTACAAAACTTTCAGCTTCTGAGCAACCACCAACAAAAATATATTCTATAAGTACAAACTTAGTCCTCTAAAGCTTTAATTGTAAAGGCTGCTCTATCCAAGCTAAAGGAAACATTCAGATGATTCAGGTTGTGCAGGGCCAGGACTCAAGAAAGTAGTGTTTTGGGATGCTCAGAATAATAAATACATACGGTAAGGTGAAAAACATTCTAAAACCAGAGGCAGACTCATAATCATCTAGAATCTGTGATATAAAGTGACACTGATGATCAGCAGGCTCAAAAGCTAAAAAAGCCCTCCTGCATTTATATAGCGCTGTAATGTATTTTAGCTCCATAATAACATGAGGCACAAACTAATGAGCACATTGACTCATACGTTTGAAATCTGAGACAATGTTATAACTTCGTTACAATGTCAGATTAGATGTTACAAAATACTGCTTCACTGGTAGACAGTTGCAGCTGTGAGTTTTCATTTGTTTTGAAAATTTTGTGCAGGTGATGGGTGCTTAGAAATTAAGGAATAAAAGAGAGACTGTGAAAAAACAAAGTTTGAGAAATTTGCCAATCATCCTGCAGGAAACTGGCAGCAGAATTAGGACTTTCAAGATGTAAGTTTTCAGAGTCTAGAGAAGCATCATAACAAGACAGTCATCTCTCTTCTCCCCTCCTCTGTTCTAGTGAGTTTTGTTTTTCACTTCCTGTACAGTGTAATAGGCCCATTTTGCCACTGCAGTCGGTAGCACTCCTTGTTTGTTACACACCATGGGATTTGGATCTATTATTTTATCCATGGCAGATAATAATCTAGGCCATGTCTGTACAAGAAAACGATGAACTGGTTTCAAAAGAATGATTATAAGCTAGATGCACTTAAAACAGTTTGCCACCTCCTCAAGTTGTTTTTGTAATTTACAAAATTCAGCTCAACTGATTGAAGAGATGATAAAGTCAATTTAAGTCACCCAGTTCAGGGAGCTGCACCTGCAACTTTTCCCTCTAGACAAGGTCTTGCCTAGTAAGTAGGAGGATCAATGGCAGGTTAATGCAATTGGCGATGTAAGAAGCTGGAAGAAAACAGACTTCTGTTTATTTGTATGTGCTATTTTGTAAACTATTTAGGCAGGAATTTTTTCTTCATAGATATCTCTAGAATGACAGCTAACACTTTACTAAAATTAATACTAATAATATAGATAATGATGTGCTAAATTGTTTTCAATATAGTTATTCCAATTTTACAGGAGTGTAGTATTGAACTGAATTTATTCCATTAAGATAAATACAGCAAGCTATAGCAGTGGGCCACCTTGTGCTTTGAGCTGTATGTGTTCATTCTGATGGGAACTGCATCCTTGTAAGTAAAGGAGAGATAAAAAGAGGTAGATAGAGAATGAAGAGAATGTATTGCTTTGTTTGAATTTACAGTTCACATAGTACTTGTTTTCCCTGGCATATGTTATTTGCAATATAATCTAATAAATAAATAAAGGCACTGATTGTTTGAAACATTCTAAGTGATGACCTGAACTAGCAAGTATGCCTTGATGAAGACGTCTTCTTAGAGAAACAGAACTTTTATTCATCAGTGTAGGGCCAGCTTATTTGCTGTGGATGAAGGGTTTGATTCTTTTCTGTTTTACACGATACAAGGAAAGTTAGATCTGTGCAAGGCAATGGAGTGATTTGTTCATTGACCGTGTTTTGATTTTTCTACATGTTGGCCCATTTATACTTTTAACACAATACATTAAAATAATAGAGGGGGAAATGCTACACAAAATGTTTTTTTCCTTGGCTATTTGCTCTGTGTTTCCTGTCTTGCAGTCAGCTTAAAAGGAGGAATGGCCCTAGAGAAGGTCTAGTGCCACAGCTGTACCCATAATTTATTCTGTTGATCCTAAGAGGCAGAGCAGCAAGTACAGGATTAGTTTGTGCCGTGTGACTCTAGGACAAACTGTAGAAAGTGGTTTGCGGGGTAGAAGACATGTCCTCCTGAAACTTATCTCCCCTCACACCATGTGCCTCTGCTTTCAGCAAGAGTGAGTTATGCTGTATTAGCAATAAAGGGGAGAGAAGAGCCAGATTTTTAAAGGTGCTTAGGCAGCTGAAGAAGTAGGTAGATGACTAATAGGATTTAGGATCCAGACCTGGGAAACCTAAGTATCTTTAAAACTGCCTAAGCAGTGATAACCTACCATCGTGCCATTATTTTAATTAGCAAATTCTCATGCCCTGGAAGGACTGGTTTGACAGGTATTTCTGATAATTCCAAAGGTATTTCTGTTTTCCACACAAATTACCCTATATTCTATAGACAAAAAATATTGCTACGGGGATGTGGACCTGTCCTGTAGAGAGCATGGGGTTATTTCTGCAAGCGTGGCTTTACCAGTGATGTACATCTCTTCAAAAGCAAGTTATGCTTTATGCCACAAATTAATGGGCTGCTCAGTAGGTGGAAAGCCAGGCCAGATGACCCTCCAAGTCGTTGAGCTCCTTGCGGGGAATGAAATCCAAGCCCCTGTTCCTCCGTCACTGTCAAACCTATCAGCTCTTTCTGTCATTTCTTCCCAGGGCCTGTTCCACCGCCGCTGCAACCCGACATGAGGTCCCGGCCTAGTGCTGAAACGCGGCGGTCGGGTATCTGGCGGTTGGACCTTCGCTCCCGGCAGGGCATCGCAGCGGGGCCCGGAGCAACGGCCTGACAGGGAGTTCTGGGGACTGCAGACGGGCCCCACGCC
>NW_010318977.1:853-2863 GCF_000700745.2 Antrostomus carolinensis | reverse complement strand
GGTGCCAGGACCCTTGGCCGAGGGCCAGGCAGCACCGCGGGCACCGAGCGGGGACCCTCATCCTCCTCCCTTCCCGCCGGCACAATACGGAGCTGCTCATCCCGCTCCTCGGCGTCACCACCTCACCGAGCTCCCCAGCCGGTATTTCAGGTCCTGGCACCTAAATTGGTGCCTTTGGGAATCAACGGTGCCATGGGGACATCACCTCCACTCATGGGGACATCACCTCCACCCATGGGGACATCACCTCCACCCATGAGGACATCACCTCAACCCATGAGGACATCACCTCAACCCATGGGGACATTATTTCAACCCATGAGGACATCGCCTCAGCCCATGGGGACATCATTTCAACCCATGGGGACATCACCTCCACTCATGGGGACATCATCTCAACCCATGGGGGCATCACCTCCACTCATGAGGACATCACCTCAACCCATGGGGACATTATTTCAACCCATGAGGACATCGCCTCAGCCCATGGGGACATCATTTCAACCCATGGGGACATCACCTCCACTCATGGGGACATCATCTCAACCCATGGGGGCATCACCTCCACTCATGAGGACATCACCTCAACCCATGGGGACATTATTTCAACCCATGAGGACATCGCCTCAGCCCATGGGGACATCATTTCAACCCATGGGGACATCACCTCCACTCATGGGGACATCATCTCAACCCATGGGGGCATCACCTCCACTCATGAGGACATCACCTCAACCCATGGGGACATTATTTCAACCCATGAGGACATCGCCTCAGCCCATGGGGACATCATTTCAACCCATGGGGACATCACCTCCACTCATGGGGACATCATCTCAACCCATGGGGGCATCACCTCCACTCATGAGGACATCACCTCAACCCATGGGGACATTATTTCAACCCATGAGGACATCGCCTCAGCCCATGGGGACATCATTTCAACCCATGGGGACATCACCTCCACTCATGGGGACATCATCTCAACCCCATGGGGGCATCACCTCCACTCATGGAGACATCATTTCAACCCATGGACACATCACTTCAACCCATGGGGGCATCACCTCCACCCATGGGGACATCACCTCAACCCTTGGGGACAACATTTCAACCCATGGGGACATCACTTCAATCCATGGGGGCATCACCTCCACTCATAGGGACATCACCTCTACCCATGGGGACATGGGGACATCACTTCAACCCATGGGGGTATCACCTCCACTCATAGGGACATCACCTCCGCCCATGGGGACATCACCTCCACTCACAGGGACATCACCTCCACCCGTGGAGACATCACCAGCTGCCATGTATGAGCAGGAATAATTCCCCTCCCATGGCAGACGGGGTTGTCCCAAGTGGTTTTGGCCATGTCCCCCTGGCATGGAGGGGTCAAAGCTCAGCAGCACCAGGATGAGAAGCCACCATGGCTAAAAGCAAAACCTAAAGGCTGGATGAGATCCATTTGGGAGAAGGGATAAGTGATACCACATCCCTTTTCTCCCCACCAAAGCCCACCAGGACCCCATCCCAAACCCCCACCATCAGCAGAAGGGAAGGAGCAGGGTGGTGAGGAACCGGGGTGATAACAGCCCCTGTGCCGGGGAGATAAACCACAGCAGCAGCGCCCAGCCAGCCTCAGCCAGGAGCTCCCATGGGGGCTGTCAGGGAGGTTTAGAGGCTCAGAGCATCATTTCGGGGCTCAAAGCGAGAAAACACCGAGGTGAAGTGACAAGGAAGCTGAGCAGAAAGCGACAGGCAGGACACAAAGAGCGTGTCCTCTGTAAGTGGCGATAAACCTTGGGAGGAAAAAATAAATATATAAATAAATGAAATAAAATAATAATAATAAAAAAAAAGAGCGAAATCAGTTGTTTGGCCGCTGTACCACATGCTGACAGGGCAAATGTGAAGGCTTTTATGGCCACCTGGGTTTTCATTTGCAGTTATTCATAGCGGAGCAGGGCGCTTTATCTAACTTTACATGATGGGCGACCAAAATGC
>NW_010318977.1:0-787 GCF_000700745.2 Antrostomus carolinensis | reverse complement strand
CGTGCGTCTTCCTCCCCGGGAAATAGTCACATGGAAATGGCAGGGAGAGGAGAGAGCCGGGCTGGGGAGATAAAACCTGTCCTCAAAGGGAGAGAGGGGGGGAAAGGGACCCCCCACTCTGCACCCATGGGTGTGCTGGAGGCGGGGGAGGTGGTGGTACAGGCGTGTGCACACGCACATGTGTGATCGTCTGGGAGAGGGGTGATGCAGCGGGGAGTGCACATGGTGTGTGCAGGGGGGATGCGTGTGTGGGGGTGAGCACATGTGTGTGCAACATGCACCCTCTGCACAGGGGGATGTGTGTGAGTGTGAACACACGTGTGTGCAACATGCATCTTCTGCAGAGGGGGATGCCTCTGTGTGTGTGAACACACACAGGGGGATGTGTGTGAGTGTGAACACACGTGTGTGCAACATGCACCCACTGCACAGGGGGATGTGTGTGTGGCTGGGTGAACACACGTGTGCATAACATACACCCTCTGCAGAGGGATGTGTGTGTGTGTGTGTGTGTGAGTGTGAACACACGTGTGTGCAACATGCATCTTCTGCAGAGGGGGATGCCTCTGTGTGTGTGAACACACGTGTGTAACATGCACCCTCTGCAGAGAGGGACGTATGCATGTGCGTGCACACACACGTGTCAGTAACATATATCCTCTGCAGGGCAGGATGCACACGTGTGCACACACCCTACATCTCTGCAGTGGAACACACGTGTGCACACACACACACCCCATCTCTGCAGAGCGTGACACACGCGTGTACACACACACACACACACACA
>NW_010318976.1:0-841 GCF_000700745.2 Antrostomus carolinensis | reverse complement strand
CAATTACACAGGACTGGCAACTACAAAACAGCGTATTCAACTACTTGTGTACTTAAAACAGGCTGCTGAACAATGTTGTTATGTCATTCACATAAAAATTGAAATAATTGCATTAAATTGCACCTTTATTGCACCTTAGATGCAGAGCTGATATATTCATAATGGAACATTTTTGCTGATAATAGTAGGCTTAGTCCATCATGAGGTCTTTAACATCATTGTACCAACGTGCCCTCCCTGCCGCATGTATGTAATCCCAGCAACAGTGCAATAGTTGTTCTCCTTTTAGGATTAGCTGAGATTGGCAGTAACATTTTTTTTTTCTATTTCATCAGCATTAGAGCTGCTAATATTAAGCAGCTTTCATCCTTTTTTTTTTTTTGTGAGAGATATATAAAGCTAAGAAAGTGCTCTCATATCTGCAATAAAAGCAGAAGCAGCAGTCTGTGCTACTGAAAGAGCACATTTAGAAAGAATCCAAGTTGAACTGAAACAAGAAACAACAATTGAGAACACATTTATTTTTTTCTTCTGTAAAATACAAAAATTTTCTCAATGTCTTTGTCTTGGATGATGCTCACAGGTTTTACTTCTGAGGGCACGTAGTACAGAAATTATTTTCCTGCCCATCTATTGCAGATTCAGCACTATTGGTCAGAGGTAATAAAAGACTGTGGGTGCTCCAAAAGCTTGACACATGTCCCTAGATATGTTGGATCTTTTTCTAGATAAATCCCTGAAATTATATTCATTACTTCTTATTACATCTTTTAATAAACATCCTATCATTATGACAAAAATGTTAAAAACAGGTAGAGTCTTAATTACTTAGCAATTTCAT
>NW_010318975.1:712-7299 GCF_000700745.2 Antrostomus carolinensis | reverse complement strand
AGAGAGTTGGAGGGGTAAGGGTAAGGAGACTGGGTTGAGATAAGAACAATTTAGTAGTTAATAAAACTCAAGAAAATAATGATATTAAAATAATTACAATAATAGTAATAATAAAATATGCAAAGGGGTGATACACAGTGTAGCTGCTCACCACCCACCGACAGGCCCAGCTTGTTCTCAGTAACAATCCCAGAGGAGCAACAATCCCGAACCGAAACCGCAATCCCAGAACAGCGAAAGCCAGACAGAGAGAGAGAGAGAGTGAAACCCTACAAGAGAGAAACCCTCATTAATATACTGACCGTGACGTTATATGATTGCAATATCCCATTGGCATATCTGAATGCCAATCTAGCTTATTAATTTAAATATTCCTTGTCCTCCTAGACCTTCTACTTGTAGACTAGCAAAACACGAAGACCTTCAACTTCTAGCAACAACTGAAAACATCAGTATGTTGTCGACATTTTTCTCATAACAAATCCCATGCTGAAACCAAAACAAAGCACTGTTCTAGCTACTGAAAAGAAACTTAGCTTTGTCCCAGCTAAAAAAACAGTACACTTCAATTTCGGGCCCACTGGGTATTGCATGCTGCTTTCCTGGCTGGAAACTGAAACAATATGCCTGAGTGCTCTATGAGTTTTCAATAAGAAATACAGAACCTTCTGCAGAAGTGCACAAAGTGTTGCTTATTTGTACACTTGCTGCAATCTAGGGAAAACATCCTTTATGTCGGGTTCCTGATGCGTTACACTTGAACAGCTATGCTCTAACTGTTCATTTGATTACTCTTCTGGAAGATCAGCAGTTCTGACAGGCACGACATGCTGAGCTGTTTAGTGAGAAAGCATGTTTAATGTTTATTTTTTGGCATGCAAGCAGGTGGATTTGGGTGTGTGAATGGCTGTGACTGCAGTAGTTCCCCAGCTGCTGAAATTGTTTGTGGTTTCGGCTGTTCTTTAGGAGGTGGCGCTTTGGGCTCGTTCTTGAAGCAGCAAGGAAAGGATGGAGGGGTACTTAATAATGCCTAAGAGTTCAAGAATTCGATTTCTCAAGACTTGCTTCATAATGAGAACTCATAATTCTTCCTGTCACTCCATCGTGTAATAGATGTGTCTTTTAAGTGACACCCAGGACTAACTTTTAGAGCAGGGGGCTAATGAAGTCCTCTGCGCATTAAAACTGGTAATACTTTAGGGAGATAGAGATTAACTTAGCTGTGCTAACTGGGTGCTATTGGAAGAGCAAGAGTTTGTTCACCGTGTCATTGCACAGCTACCTGGATGAGACAGTCTCAGAGACATAGTAACAAAACCAATGGAGGTCTGTGTGCAGTGGGGAATTACGTCCATCATACAAATGGGTTGTGTAGATAGTTACTTTAAAAGGATTTTTTTCCCCCCAAAGTTAAAATCTTCAAAGGTACAGGTGATTCTCAATGAAATCCCATGTGAGTGGCCTTTACCAAGTCAAGTGTCTTACCAATACAGGGAATTTCATCTGTTGATAGAGTTAGAGAAAATCCAGACTTCTGCATCTTCTGAATTCAACTTCTTTAATATGGTGTCTATTTAACTTATTTATAAATCAGCTATGATTACAGCTTCTTGTATAATTTTACACTGAGACATTTGACATAATAAGAACTTCTACTGTGGGTTGTATTCTCTGTTTAGCACAGTTAATGCAACTCCTACTTCTGCTTATTGTGCCATCTGCCAGGACATCATTAAGGTTAGAGCTTGGAAACCATGTGACCCTAAGATGTGAGGGAAACCATTTATACTTGATTTACATCAAGACTGAAGAATAAATTCTCCCAAACTGTGGATAGTTTCAAAAGACAGGAGATTGCCTGTCAGAAGTGAAAAAGGTTACCCAGAAATTTGTGTTAGCTCTATGACACAGTTCCCGAGTGTGGAATTACTTTTATTTGTTTAAGGAGACTCTTGTCAAACTTCTGATCCCAGGGAGACAAGCTTTTCTTTCCAATATCCTTTATATTTCTTCTTTCTAATAGTATTCTTACTTCCAGAAATGACAGTTATATTTCTGTCTGGACTGTATATATATGATATGTTAGACTTCTTTAAGTGACCTTTGGTTAAAAAAAAAAAAAAATCTTCTTAAACTGGCTATCCTATAATTGGTTTTTGAGTACACACAAAGTGCGAATGCTGTGAGTAAACATGAAAAGAATGCAAGCCCACAGGAGGAGGAAGAAATGTTTAGTGTAAACTGGAGGTCTGACAATTGATATGAAATTAAGTATGTTATGGAAAAGAAACTTCCTAGTGAGGTGCATTAATGTGGACAGAGATCTTTTTGGGGCAAAAAGAGATACTCTGCTGTGGGGCACTTGAAATGCATTGAAAAATGGAATGTTAGGATTTGCAATCTTTGGGCAGAATGGAAGGGGTGATTTTTAATATTATTTTTCCATCTTCAATTTGTGATTTCCCCCCCACACCCATTACTTCTTTGTATGTATACCAACTGTTAATCTTGTGAGTCATATATGCTGCATAACAAAAACAGGGAGCCATTTATTAATTGTGGGGAATTGACTGCAGGATATCTGATGTGACAAAGTTGCATTATAGTCCACAGTCATAGTGCTGACCACTGCAATCTAAAATGTCTGATGGCCAGAGTGTGTGTTAACATGAGTAATGGAGCACAGAATATCATCTTTTTTCCCAGCTGTTTGATGCAGTGCTATCTACCCTTTGCCCCTAGGCAACAAACGGTGATGGAATACACTGGAGGGGAAGTTTATAACTGCCCTAATTGAAAACAGACATGTGTTCATTACAGACATGATAGAATAATATCATTCACTGCAACAGCTGTTTACTCTTTTTCATCAGAATTTAAATGACAGGTACAGTGCAGATAGTCCTGGCAAGTACGTAGTCATTGTCCACAAAATTATAGCATGCACAGGAAGGCAGAAAACTTTCATACCTCACTTGTATATCTGTGTTTTGTGTTACAGGAATCACCTTTGTGTCCAAGAGGAGAACCTGGGGCTGTGATAGGCAACGGGTTTAATGTGTCTGGTAAAATCTACTCTGCCTCCTTGAGGCACTTCCATTGGTGGTAGAGTAAGCAGCTAGATTTCATATTGCAAAAGATGGGTTGTAGGTGCATGTTCTTTTCTGCTTGTCTGTTCTGCAAGGGCAAAATGAGTAAACTGTCTTAAACTGTCATTGGGCAAAAATGGTTCTTAAACTGTCATTGGGCAAAAATCTTGAAATAAAGTCTTAAAAATGTCTGAATACCTTTAGCTTCCTTTGCCATGTTGCTCAGACTGCAGTTTCCTGATCCTTCTTCATCCACTGCAGGCTGCATTATCCTAATACTTCTGTCGTGCTGGTGGTAGCAATTGCACAGTCATAGATCAACTGGATTGGGAAACCGATCTGGCTTTAAACAAATTTTGGGTGAAAGAGTGCTTCAGCCTTTCAGCTGAATTGCCTTATCCAGCTTGGGGGGAGATCATAGGACTGCTCACTTGGGTGACGAAAAGGCTATAGGAGCCTGTGGGAAGGACAGGACTGTCCTTTGCAGCCGCAGTTTGGGCTTAGTTTGCATTCAGGCAGGTGTTTTTGAATCCATGTGTTTCATCTGCTAGTGAGAAGGCCATGCTAGTTATGCGGAGAGTTTTGTAGTGTGGACTTCACTGTGCTGGGGACTTATGAACTGAAAGCAGTATCAGATGGCAGTCAAGCTGAAACAGAGTCAACCCAGTGGTTCGATATGAAAAAATGTATTTTTCCTCTTTTGATTATTATTTGTAAAGATCTGTGTAAGAACTGCAGAAATTTATGTGCTCTTGTGTCTTGATCATATCAGGGTTATTTTAATTTTATTTGAAAGCACTGGTGCTATAATGCTGGATTGCTATAGGCATTTTGAGCATCTGGTCCAATCACCATTACGGTCTGGTTTTGTTAAGGTTAATCATTTTATGATTAATGTATTTTATGTTTAAGGTAGTCTCTCTACTAATAAGAATTTCTCAGTTCTCTCTTGAACCCTACGGGCCTTTGCATGCAGCTACACCAATCCTTGTGATTTGTCCTTTTGATCCATTCTCACAAACTGCTAGCTTCATGCAACCAAAAAGTATTACTGTTCCAAAGGAAGTACTGAATTTTCTTGTGTGGAATGCAGTGTAGCATAATGAAAAGAGTATCTTAAAACAATGTAATGGAGTACTGACAGTCATTTCTGTTGGTGCTTCTGTGTAAAGGGTGGTGCTGGAACGACAATGTCAGAACAGGTACTGGCAGCTATGAATTTACAGTAAATTGTATTTTTTGGGAGATAGAAAATCATCTTATGACCAAAATGCTGCTATGAGAGAGTTATAACTATTATATTCTTAATTTGCAGTATGTGCAAAATTGGGATAGGGAACATTTTGAAACTGAATAATGTGTTAAGGTACAGCTCAGAAAGCTGCTTTAACTTTCAGCAGAAATAATGACTTCATCAGCAGCTGAAATAATTTATCCTCTGATTCACAGCAGGTAGCTGTTCTTTCTATACTCTTGATAACCTACTTTCCTGCTTCAAAACTGAGTTCCAGGAAATCTGCCTGTGACTCAAGTAACACAGCATTATGACATCAGAGTACACTTTTGTGTGTTGTCAGTAATGTCTTTCCTCTCCCTTGCTCAGATCTGAATTGCTTTCTTAGGAGGATAATTGAGATGAAGTGACATAAAATGCCTCTGAGGACCCTGGAGTCATGCAGCAAAAGTATTTACTGTGCCGGAATCACTTCTTTCTATCTGAGAAATCCACTGACTCATATGATATATTTTCTGTTTTGAAGATACTTTATTTAATTGCAGCTTCTGAGGAGCTTGAATGTAGTAACAGCTGTGCATGCATTACTAGCCCAAATGCTCTGAGGAAACCAGCATGCACCATTTGCTTAGCGTATGGCCCACTAAAACCCCTACATATTGCAGTGAAACTGTAAAGAACCATGCAGGTTCTTAAGGATTCTGTTATTCAAGAGCCTTCAGATTGTTGCTAAGCTGCAATTCCTGTTTTAATGGAGAACAGACCTGCTCCCTTTTCAAAAGACCAAGACAATTGTTTTAAACAGTCTTCAAAAATTATGCTTAGGTTGAATTATAGGAACTAGATTAATTTGATTGGATTGCATTTAGTGTGCTGCAATGCATCATAGAAGTCATTGAGGAGAAGGGAGACTGGAGACAATATACTGAGTGGTGGTCTTTGTCTTGCAGGTGAGCAGCAGGAAGCTATGACTGATGAGCAGCCCAATCAGTACGGAGATACTACAGCCTGTGATTCCACTGGCACTGTCATCTGACATAACTCTGTGCTGTATGCTGAAAAGGTTAGTCCTATACCTCCCATGCTGATAATTCTACACCCTGATGGTAATGAAAGAACTAATTGGGTTGAAAATCCGTTGTTGTTTTTTCATGGGGCCACTGGAGTCAACATAAGAGTGAGGGAACTGAATGTGGGAAGGCAGAACCACCCCTTTCATTACCAATGAAAGTTTATGCTGAAAGAAGTAGAAGCTATTGTTATGCAACGATTTTTTTCTCCTCACCCCCTAGAAACTAGGCATGGAAGTAAAATAGTGGTCAAAGCTGCTGATAGTTTCCGTATGCATCAGAGCTTTGTTACTGAGCAAGTCAGTGCAGATTTATAATGTCAGGAAACTTTAAAAGTTCTTTCTGCAAATCCTTATTTATATTTGGCCTGTTCATGTATTTTCTTGTTCCCTTTCTCACTATATGTGCTCCTTATTTGAGAAAAGAGTAGGATGCTTTATGGTGATCAGTAATTCATTACTATGTTTTAAGGTAGCATTTTATACAAGTCATAATTTTGACCTTACAAAATAAATAAATAACCAGTACCTACAGCTCCTCCTGATTGTAAGAGGGACTTGTGGTTGCTCAGCACATCACAAAACCAGAATGCGTAGTAACATTTCTGGTTTGCATCTGTGTTACTGAGAGGATATATTTAATAGGAAGGATGTCATATCAACTTGATCTTTTTAAATAAAACACAGCATTTCTCTAATATTCTTTTGTACCTTAGTGTTGATTAATGTTTTCTGCATACTTCATTAAGAAAAAACCAGTCCTTTAAATAGCTACTAGAAAACAACTTCTCTCCAGCAAAAGAACATTGTGACTGTTTTCTGCATAACAGTTTCTGTGGGGTAATGAAGGCATACTACAAAGTAGAGCTGTATGTATTAGTGAACAAAACCAAAACAGATGGGTAGTTGTCAAAAGGGTGTGATAGTTCCTAAGATGCTGAAGTTGATAGTACTCTGGATACCCTTGTAGAATTGGCCTTCAAAAAATAGCTTGTCTTGGCAGTTATGGACAGCTTGTGAGAGTTAATGAGCATCATCACTGCTCAAGAGCAGAAATGTTAATTGTAGTGCCTGAGCAAGACCATAGAATGAAAAGACCCATTTAGGTTTGTTTTGGGGTTTTTTGTTTGATTGTTTGTTTTTGTTGGTTTTGTTGGGTTTTTTAGTAGCCAGAGTAAATAGAAGTTCAGCAGAT
>NW_010318975.1:0-684 GCF_000700745.2 Antrostomus carolinensis | reverse complement strand
GGTAAGAAAGTGGAGACTAGTTGGGGAGTTTGTAAAGTGGAACTTTTGGGTTTTGTGTTGTCTACCATGTTGATAAATTGCTGCAAAAGTGGTTTCTGCTGTCACTGTCTTTGATACAAATGCAAAATTTATTTCCTTGTTGTAACAGTGTATCATATAAGACATCCTGAGGAAAATGAAGTTAAATATTACTAAAGTATGTTCTGCACATAATTGACTTTATTTTCTTTAATTGAGAGTGATGCTGTTCTGAAACAGAATTCAGTACATCTAAATTGTCTGATGCTAGCTGCAATATGATGGATGAGAAAGCCCAAGAAAACCAGTAGTGACTTCTATGACATAGCTTGTTTGCAGTTAATTTTCCACAGGTCAACAGAAATTGGGGTATTAAGGACCTTCAGTTTAACTGGTGGTTTAACTCCAACACTGATACGCTGGGTGTTAACCTGAGCCGTTGTAGTACTTCATTGAATAATATCTGTAATCCATGCTTTTAAATTGTTTCTGAGAGAGTATTGTGAATTTTGTCTAGATGCCCAGGTTGTTAAAGTATTTTAAACATATATACAGAACATGTCTCTCTTCCCTTTTAAGAGCAAGAAATATAAAATCCTCACAAACACCACTGCATTAGTATAATAGAGATGCAATATAAGGGAATACCCAGAGAAGCTGTGGCTG
>NW_010318974.1:4138-9744 GCF_000700745.2 Antrostomus carolinensis | reverse complement strand
GGAGAGGACACAGGACGCCCCTTTGGGCCCACCGTGCCCCTTCGAAGGGGTGGCCTGGACCCCAAGACCCCCCCCACAGGGTCCCCCACAAGGCTGTTTCACCTGCATCGCCAAACCCCCGGCTCTCCGACAAGCTTCACCCGTCCTGTCTCCTTCTTCCGCCGTTTATCTCATGGAGAGCAAGAGCTGCAAAGGGGACAGCCTGCGGCCAGCAGTCCCGTGCAAACACTCCGTGGAGAAGAAGACGATGACCAACCCCACCACCGTCATCGAAATCTACCCCGACACCACGGAGGTGAATGATTACTATCTCTGGTCCATCTTCAACTTCGTATACCTCAACTTCTGCTGCCTCGGCTTCATCGCTTTGGCCTATTCGTTGAAAGTGAGTGCTGAGCGTGACACACGGGGTGAGGGGTGGCCAGAGAGGGGACGGAGCATTTGGGGGTCGTGCCTGATGGAAATCACATCTTTGCCACTCAGATGAGAGGTGGGACCCACTGGGGATGGGGATGGGGAGAGCCGAGGTGTGCTTTGGAGCTGGGGATGTTGTTTCAGGTGAGGACTTGCTTGGGTACCCTCAGAGGCTCCTCTGTACGGGGTGACAGGCAGCCAGGGCTGGCTCAGCTTGTGCTGCACCCACAGGCACCCCAGCCCTCGGTCCCTTCTTTGGGATCCTTTTGGTTAGAGATCTGGTCAGGGTAGGATCCAGCAGCGTTGGATGGTAGGGCAGAAGCGATGAGAAGCAGCCGGCCAGGATCAGTCAGTGCCTGGCACGTTGCGGAGGGGAGAGGCTGCCAAGGTGCAGGGCAATCCTGCCTGTTTCCTTCTTGCCCTCTCCCAAATTAAACCACAAGAGCTGGTGGCTGGGTCCCCCAGCCTGGACCCTATAAATCCCAAGACAAGCCCTGGAGCTCTGCCAGTGTTGTGGGGACAAGCCTGGGTAGCTGAGGAGGAGGAAGAGGATGCAGGTGGGCTTTGCACAGCATTGGGGCTGGTGGAACCAGAGCCGTGTTGATGGAGAGGGCGATGGTGTGAAGCTCAGCCAGGGAAGGGGATGGGACTGGGATACTCCCACTAGCTGCAGGGGAGAACCGCCCAGCAGCCCCTCGGCAGCTGCGGGGCGAGCTGGGGGGAGAGCTGGTGGGCTGCCCTGCCCTTCCCTGCCTCAAAACTAAGGGATGGGTGTGCCAGGAGCCTGGGGCAGCTGGGTGGCCTGGGAGAGGAGTTGGCTGATTTGTTTTGGCAGCAGCGTTTAGAGAAGGCCAGGGTGCAGACAGGCTTCATCACAGAGCAGATCAATTAACCCCATCCAGCTCCCGGGAGCGGGGCTGCGAGCGCCCAGCGCTGCCAGGAGGATGCTCACGAGTCCATCAGTCTCCAGCAGAAAAGCTCAGGGTCAAGTCCATGGACCTGTGTCCTGGGCTCACCCAGCACTGGCACCGTGGTGTCTGCCTCAGTTTCCCCTTCAGATGAGCGATGAGCACCCATCTTGGCTTCACTGCTGCCTTGGTGAGGCACTGAACAGCTTAAATCATGCTGGGGCTGAGCATCACCACAAGCAGGACTGGCCCAAGGACAAATCCAGGCAGGGCCAGCCTGGCCCAGGGTGGGGAGTCCCTCAACACCCCCACTCATTCAGCCAGCCAGGGAGAAACTAATTTCTTCCTTTTTTTGTCTCTTTGCTCATCTGAATTTGCCTCTAACGATCAGTGTCCTTCCCACGCAAGAGGCACGGCCACAGCGGGCTGAGAATAAGAAAGGGTTTCACATCACAGGGACATGGCAGGAGCTACAGCTGGTGTCTGGGGAGACATGTCCCTCAGCTTCAGTGGGGACAGGACAGACTGAGGATGAGGCTGACCCATCTCCAGGGGACAGGACTGAGTAGGATCTGCCACCTGCAAAGCTTGTAAAGGCTGGACCCTTTCACTATCCTTGACATGAGGTGGAAGGAAGGGCAAAGCACAGAAGGAACCCAGGGCAGAGGTGTGGGCTCAGCATCCCACTGCAAAGGTCTAGAGAACATCAACTCCAGTGTGGAAAAAAAAAAAGAAGCAGTGGTGGGGAAAGGCAAATGAACAAACATGCTCCAAATCAGGGAAAGGAAAAGAGAAGATGGCTGTCAAAAACCAGCTGGTCAAATATAACGGGGTTACCTAAATAGATGCAGATATAACCCTGCTCTGGTCCTGGAGAAACCCAGTGGCTGGGACTCTATGACAGGGAGGTAGAAGCCTCAGAGGCACAGGACAGGGCTAGTGAGTGGCCAAAGGGATGGTGAATGTCCTGACAGGCTGCTGTTGGGATGGGTGGTGGGAGGTAATGGAGATGCTGGGGCAGTAGCAGAAGAGTCATCCTAGGGCAGACCACTGGGATGTTAAGAAAGACGGGATCCTTCCTCACTCCCAGCTACTGCAGAGACCTTCACGCCATCCCAGCCAGCTGGATGTTAGGATGGTTTCTCCAGAAGCCTGTTGTTTTCATCTCTTTTACAGTCAATAAGGTATTTTTCCCTGAGAAGTTCAGAGAAAGCAGAAGCAAGGAATACCCTGGGGACAGATGTCCCTTTAAACAGCCTTCTCTTGTTCCTCTGCAGTTCCATGTCAAGACAGTTTAGCAGCAGAGCAGTCCCAGCCTTTCCAGGAGGTCTGTGCTCTGCAGAGACTGTGTGAGGGGCTGTGGGAGGGAGAGGAGGAGATCATAGAATCATAGAATCACAGACTGGTTTGGGTTGGAAGGGACCTTAAAGCTCATCCAGTCCCAACCCCCCTGCCAGCAGCAGGGACACCTTCCACTAGACCAGGTTGCTCAAAGCCTCATCCAGCCTGGCCGAGAACACTTCCAGGGAGGAGCTTCTCTGGGCAACCTGTTCCAGTGTCTGACCACCCTCACAGTGAAGAACTTCTTCCTAATATCTCATCTAAACCTCCCCTCTTTCAGTTTAAACCCATTTCCCCTTGTTCCATCATTAACTGTCCTTATAAAAAGTCCCTCCCCAGCCTTCCTGGAGCCCCTTCAGGTACTGGGAGGCCGCTATAAGATCTCCCCAGCGCCTTCTCTTCTCCAGGCTGAACAGCCCCAACTCTTTCAGCCTGTCAGCAGCACCTTCCCTTCCCTGAGCCCATTCTGGGATCTCTGATGGCAGAGCCCTTGGCCAGTGGAGCACAGGTTTCCTGGCTGAAGGGCCATCTGGGCACGGATGGCATTAAACAGTTCCCAGGTTATGGTTTCTCCATTTCCTTTAAACTGAAACATCTGGCAACCTCAGGAACCGTCCTTCTCATTATCAGAAACAGCATTTTCAATACCTTGCCATAAACATCGTCTGCTTTGGCCAGACTCATACCATTAATAAAGCAGTAGCTCCTTCACTCTCCAAGTCCATGAGATGTTTCCTCATGGACCTTAACACATCTTAGTATTTCCACCAGTTTCAGCAGCACGATGCCCACACTGGAAGCCAGATGTGTGCTTAGGTACACTGGAATATTACCATAAAGCTGTCTCCTGCCCCAGGCCCACTTTTATTGGGTTCACCTGCAGCTGAGAAGACAGCACCTCCACATCTGCCTGACCTTTTGCACGCGAGCTGCAGCCTTCTAGATTTCTTTCTTCAGGGAAATGCTATTCCACAGTGACCACAATCTACTAAAAAAAAAATGCCAGGAACCCACCCCAGCCCCAAAGAATTGATCCTCTCGCTCAAAGAAACACATGAAGTCAGGTGAGGCCAAAGATGTGACATCCAAGCCAAGTACTCTGTGTGACAGACACCCTGGCCAAGTGCTCTGAATAACAGTGTGACGACACTCCTTGTCTTTGTTTACACCCACAGTGGGCCAGATCCTCAGCAGAATCCAGGCTTGCTGGAATGCAATGTAGTGGCACCGACTCACGTATCCCTCCAGGGTTATTTCTAGCATCTGGAGCTTCTCAAGGTCAGCCCACCCCTGGCACTCAAGCATGCATTGGTGCTGGGGAAGGTAAACAGCAAGAGCAGGGAAGTTAGAAACGCTAAAGTAACCTTAACCACAGCCCAGCACGGATGTGAGGATCGCTCCAACAGCGACACTTTGGGTTCAGTTGGGTTTCATCACGCTGTGGGCTGATATTCAGCAGATCTTTCCGTTCCTCTTTCCCAGCTCCAAGTGGGAATGAATGATGCATCAGTGCCTGGTGGCAGAAGATCTCCCCTCAGTTGTTAGGAGGTCCATCTCTGGAGACCACTGAGATAAGCCAAGTCCTCAGTTCCCATTACACCATGAGGTGGTAGGTCAGAGGAGCTGGGATCTGAGACCAGCTGTGGTACAGATGCCATGTTCTGGTTGTATAGAGATAAAGATGACAAGAAGTTGTACCAGGGGAGGTTTAGATTGGATATTAGGAAAGATTTCTCCACTGAAAGAGTTGTCAAGCATTGGAACAGGCTGCTCAGGGAAGTGTCACCATCCCTGGAGGTATTTAAAACCATGTAGAAGTGGTGCTTAGGGACATGGTTTAGTGGTAGACCTGTCAGTGTTGGGTTTACGGTTGGACTCAATGATCTTAAAGGTCTTTTCCAACCAAACCAATTCTATGATTCTATGAGAAGAAGCTTTTTAAGCACCACCAACAGGTTTGCTCACAGAGTTTTCCTGCCCCTCGAGGCCACCAAAATGTGCCCTGGTGTTGATGGCACCCCAGGAGAGTTGAGCTGGCCCTTAGCACACAGCTCTGGGCACGGCTGTTTGCTTTCCCCTCTCACCGTGTGTTGACCTTCCCCGTTTTGAGTGGAAGCTGCTTGGCATGAATCCGTAGCTATTTATTAACCCCAAGAAGCAGAGAGGCTGCAGCACCTGACCTCTCAGGTAGGTTCTCAGCTCACTTTTTGGGAGGGAGGAGCAGTGGTTTATGGAGGTGATGAAATGCAGAGGCGACAGCCTCCTGATACCGGTGCCGGCGTGGTGTGGAGATATGTGATGGAGGGTTCTTGACCAATTCACAGAGCAAATAAATCCAAGGGTCTCCTCCAGAGCTCCTCATGGGTAGGGACACAAAGCTCTGCATGGAAATGGCTTCACAGACGAGCAGCTGTGGGCTGCGTGCTCAAAGCCCAGCTGCTTTAAATACAGCCTCATTAGGCTCGTTATCAACAACCCATCCGTCTCCTCCTGCAAGCTGAGGCAGCACTTTGTACCCGCACAACAAGTTCTCTGCTCCCAAAAATGAGAGGGGCCAAGCCCCAGAGCAGAGAGAGGGGAGGTGGCTGCTGGGGAACGTACTGGGAAGAAGTGGGATGGTTGGAATCAAGAGGTGTGGTTGGAGAGGAAGCTGAGGGCAAAACCCCAAAGGGAGGAAGGGCAGGAGGTGGTGGTCAGAGAGAGGAGAGAAAGAGCCCTTAGGCACTGGCATACTGGAGATGTTGGAGAACAAAGTGAGATGGAGATGTTGGAGGACAAGTTGAGCTGGAGATGGTGAAGGACAAGGTGAGGTGGAGACGGTGGAGGACAAGGAGAGGTGGAGATGGTGGAGGACAAGGTGAGGTGGAGACAGTGGAGGACAAGGCGAGGTGGAGACAGTGGAGGACAAGGCGAGGTGGAGACAGTGGAGGACAAGGCAAGGTG
>NW_010318974.1:402-4049 GCF_000700745.2 Antrostomus carolinensis | reverse complement strand
CACCACTGCCTTTTCCTGATGGGAGAGGGGAGGAGGAACATTTTTGCATATTGAAGCACAAAAGTGGGCTGTGTTTTCTGACAGGCTGGGCCTGGGAGAGGAAAGGAAACGTGTAAGTTGCCAAGCAGGACCAGAGATGAGCTTTGCCTTGTCCTGGGTGGGATCTCCAAAAGGGCCACCACGCAGGGCTTTGGGGTGCCTGGGGAAGGCCCACAGCCAGCAGATGTGGGGCCAAAAATCCCCAAATAATTTTAGGCAAGGTGAGAAGGGTCAAAGTGACAATGAGAAAAGAGTCTGTGACTAAGGAAACATCACACTGGGGTTTGAAGAGGTTCAGCCTGGTGACCTTGGGGACCTGTCCCCTCCTCAGCTGTGGAAGGAAGCAGCTTCCAGGGCTGCCAGAAGTTCATGCACTAGCTGCCAGCACATTATGGTGATGGTGGCCACAGGAGCATGAAAATAAGAAAAGCTGAGGCTGGGCTGTGAGAAAGACACTGGCATCTCCTTAAGGACGGAGCGGGGAAGGAGATGAAACATGGATCTGCTGTCCAGGAGAGCTCCTCCTCCAGAGCCCGGCTCAGATGCCGCAGCAGGACGTTGAAGGGAGATGTCTGCAGGCATCTGGGGGTGCAAGGCCAGGCAGGAGGAGGTGAGACCATGCTGGAGAGATGTGGGAGGCTGGGGCTGCAAGGGGTTTGGAAGGAGAAACATCTTTTCATCAGCCTGTGTGCCGCAGGGGCCTTGGCACCTGCCTGGCGTTCAGAAGCTCCATTGCAATAAATTCTAATGGACAATCAGGGATGATTTGCATGAGGGTGACCACTGAAGCCATAGGAGACCAAGGACTCAGCAGGGATGAGGAATCCAGGAGACCAAGGACATGGCAGCTGAGGAGAACTGGGGAAGGGAACGGGCAGGGAATGGGAGACAGGGGATGTGACAGAGCACCCTGTGCCACTGGGGTTGGCAGGAGCATGCAGGTGGGACTGGCCAGAGAGAGGAGGCAACTGGGTGCCCTTTGACAGGAGTCAAAGGCAGCTGTCCATACCTTCATTTGGGCCCAAACAGCAGGAAAGAGAAGAGATGGGAAGGACAAAAAAGGAACTGGGAGGAAATGGTGGCACTGGGAAGAGGGCAGCCCCGGGTTCCCCTCCCTAGAGATGCTGAGGAGCAGCAGAGCAGAGCGGAGCCAGAGGGAGAGGCTGAAGAGCTCCGTGGGAAAGAGCTAAAGCACTGGTCATGAGTGCGAGCTGGTGTCAGGTGGGAGAGGTTGCTGGGAGCACTGGGAGAGGGCTGGGCACAGAAATTAGGGCAGCAGAGTGCCCTGGGGACAGGAGGAGCAGGAGGTGAGGAGTAGAGGAAAACTCCTGGGGCCAAGAGGAACCGGCCTCGCAAAGTTCACGGCTCAGCGGTGGGAGGGTTGCAGAGCTCGGTGTGCTGGCCACGCCGGTCTGCTGGAGAAATCTCTGTCTGCCTGGCAAACCTGGACGGCAAACCCTGGCAAACCTCCCCCAGATGCCGTGGGTTACAGAGGAGGAAGAGGCAGAAGACATTGGCTCTGTGCAGGGTTTGCCTCCAGCAGCCCCACAGCTGGGAAGAGGAAAATGTGGGCGAGTTTCCAGGAGCCCATGGGGAGCAGTGGGTGGGATTTCTGGCCCAAATCCCACACCCTGGGGCTGTGGCTGCAGGGATCTCTACACTTCTCACCAGTGGGTGAGGAGGTGCCAGCTGCCCAGCCCTGCTGCGCCCAAGGGTTTTTGGGAGGATGCTAAACCTACCGAGTAATTTCGGAGGTGAGTCATCCCAGACACGCAGCTGACACAAAAAAGCATGAAGGCTGCCAAGCTGCTGGCTTCCCAGAGCTCATCTCCACTGCTGGGAGCACCAGCCAAGCATGCCATGGAGCCATGCATGGGTTGGGACTGTCCCCTGTCTCTGCTCCCAGAAGGATGCCCTGAAGCTGCCAAATGTTCCATGATGGGTGGATGGTCCCAGCTCCAGCTGCAGACTCCTGGGAGCAGGACACAGCAGAGGCTGAGAACATGGCACCACAGGGTTTCATACGAGGAGGAAAACAGGGCTCTCCTTCTTGCCCACGTGCCTGCCAGTGCCAGCTCCTGTGGGTCTCACCAGCAGCAGCCTCCCTCCCCATGGTCTGGGTTTAATGAAGAGCAGGGGGTGCTTGTGCAGAGAGGTCCTCCCTGGTGTGACAGAGGAGGGGACATGGCTTGAGGGTCTGAGACGTGATTTTGGAGATCCTGTGAACCAGCGTGGCTTAGTGGGAACGAGGGGTTCAGCAACCCTTCCCCATACCCAACCAGTCACAGGTGGCTTTAGGACAACCCTGTGGGTAAGCACTGCAGGAGGAGGAGAAGAAAAGTCCCACAGATGTGGTGTGAATCCATCACAGAGCCCTTTTGGAAAGCTCCTGCTCCGTGAAAGCCCTATTTCTAGGTAGGACTCTGGGGCTGGTGTTCGCAGCCTGTCACTGACATCTAGTGCTGCTGGTGCTGCAGGCAGCCAAGGCTGCGGAGGACACACACAACCCTCCGCCTGGACAGCGAGTGCTGCCATGCTGTGCCACCCCTGGGCATCCTGCGTGGGTATGGGAACGGGGTAAAGTCCCCTGGTCCTTTTGTCCCACGTCCTGGTGGCTCCAGCTGCCTGGGTCTGCTGAGCACCAGCTGGCAGGGCGGTTTGGGGACAGGGACATATCTCTGCTGGGAAGGGATGGAGCCTGACAGCTCATCTGCTGGGCTCCAACTGCAGAGCTACTGCTGGCGGGCAGTGCCATCCCCTGCCCGGCTGTGCTATCTACTGCCTGGCTGCGCCATCATTACCCGGCTGTGCCACCCCCTGCCCGGCTGTGCCACCACTGCCTGCCTGTGCCATCCCCTGCAGGGCTGTGCCACTACTGCAGGGCTGTGCCATCCACTGACAGGCTGTGCCATCATTACCCAGCTGTGCCACTGCTGCCCGGCTGTGACACCACTGCCCAGCTGTGCCATCCACTGCCTGACTGTGCCATCATTACCTGGCTGTGCCACCACTGCCCAGCTGTGCCATCCACTGCCTGACTGTGCCATCATTACCTGCTGCCTGGCTGTGCCATCCCTTGTCCGGCTGTGCCACCACTGTCCGGCTGTGCCATCCCCTGCCTGGCTGTGCCATCGCTGCCTTGCAGTGTCATCCCCTGCCCGGCTGTGCCACCGCTGCCTTGCAGTGCCATCTGCTGCCTGCTAATGCCATTGCTGCCAGCTGGTGCCATCGCTGCCTGGCAGTGCCCAGCAGTGCCTGGCAGCCCGGAGGAGGTGGAGGCCAGCCAGGGACATGGACACAACACACCCCAGCCTCACCCACTGCAGAGCCCATGACAGTCCCGGCCCGCAGGACACTGAAGGGAGCAGAACGCTCTGTCAGGATGACAGCTGCTGGTGGCAGGGCCACCACACGAGCTGCCAGAGGAGCTCATCAACCCCGAGCTGCTCAATACGCTGGAGCCCTGGAGCTGCAGTGGGATGCTGTGCCAGCTTTCACCCGCTCAGCCCCTCAGCATGGACAGAGGGACGGGGATGGACACCAGAACCACAGCCAATCTTCTCACCCGTGGGCTGGGCCAGCTGAAGCCAACGCTGCAGGGGCTGTGA
>NW_010318974.1:0-340 GCF_000700745.2 Antrostomus carolinensis | reverse complement strand
ACGATGACACCTCGGTTCCCTTGTGTACCCTCAGGCTCCAAGTAGCACTGTCCCAGCACGGGGACCTGGTTGGTAACAGCAATGGGTCACTCTTCCAGATCTTCTCCACTCCCAGGGGTCTCCAGCCCACAGGCATTACAGTGCTCGGCTTGACAAGCTCAACCCCTGGCAGAGCTGGGGTGCAACCTTCACCTCGGGGTGTTTTACAGCACCCTGAGCTCTCAAATGCAAAGAGGCACAGCCCAGCTGCACAGGTACCCAATGGTGTGGGTGTTGCTTGAAACACCTTCCTTCTTTTTATACATTATATCTCCTTTTTTATTTTATTTTATTTTATTTT
>NW_010318973.1:0-45242 GCF_000700745.2 Antrostomus carolinensis | reverse complement strand
CTTACATATGCTATTTTAGTTTGTGTTGATGATTTCTAAATATTATTTAAATCCTCAAACTCTAAAATGCATATGGATTTGATTATTCTAGTGCTTACATCTTGAGTAACTTAATATATAATTTTATTCCACAGGAATTTGCCGCACTGACAAAAGAATTAAATGCATGCAGGGAACAGCTGCTTGAAAAAGAGGAGGAGATTTCAGAACTGAAAGCAGAAAGAAACAACACAAGAGTAAGTACACAGCAGACCTTTTCTGGATGTCATGTGTGTTTAGAAGAGGAGGAATATACTTATATATAAATTTAGACCTTTATTTATTTAAATAGGAAGACAAAATTCCAGCCTTTGAGTAGATATTTGAGACTTTGAACATTCTAAGTAACTGGACTTACCTATCATGCTACAGTCCTGGAGGAAATGACTGTAAGGATTAGCAAGACATATTAGAAAAATAGTAGATTTTGTATGTACCATGGTAAGTACATTCAGTTTAAATGTTTTCTAAAGCAAGGGCCTCACGCAGCCTTCCAAGCCCCAGGGCCTGAATAAGTAGCCTGCACATATCCTCATCTCTTATCAAGGCAAAAGGCAAGATTACAACAGACCCAGCTTTCCCTTGTGCCTTGGATTTGATCTAAATAAGGATGAGATGAAGGCTACCACACCTATCACAGTGAGTCTGCTGTTTAGTCTAGATGCAGCCATGTGACCCTTGAAGTAAATGTAATTTGTCCTGCAGCTCAGTGAGGACAAGATTTCACCCTTAAATTTACTGTGTTCTACTTCAATGAGAAGATATTATTCTTTCAGGGAACAAGAATATGTAGTAGCATCTTCTGAAAATTCTCAAATGATGTACAGAATGGTTTTCTGAAGAAAATAATTTGCAAGTACAAGTGTCTGTGTGAAGGCAGAATTGATGAATGAATGGAAGAGGGGAGCAGAGGAGGCTTTATGGAGCGTGGAAAGGTGTGACAAAAAAGGTGGAGTGATCCTAGATCAAACAGGAGTCAGAGAGGTTGAATACCAAGGATGTATTCTCACATCCATATTTCATTCTTCTATGATCTGCGTAACGCTTCCTGTTTTCCTCCTCTCACTAAAGTAATAGCACTTTGGCTGCTCAGATGACGTCCTTCCTTGGTCATTCTGAAGGAAATCTAATAATGTACATGACAAAAGAACTGAGAGAGAGTCTTTCTTCTTCCTTTCTTCTGTGCAGCTGTATCACCAGGGTGCCACAGACTTCAGAAATCCAAGGAGGGACAGATTATACAGATGCCTACAAAGAGGCAAAGCTGCCCCATCTACCTCCATGCTAGCTTGAAGGTGCAAGAGCTGACAACATTTAACATAAAGGTCTTGGAGATGATGGGTTTGGGAAATGTGATGGGAGACATAGGTGAGACCCACTTTATCTCCCATGACTTTCATACATTCCAAACAGTCCAAAATTGCTTCCACAAAAATAGAATTACTTCACAGAGAAGCACGTAGGAATTGCACTACATTCTTTAGGTTCAGCAAACCTTCTCAACTACAAATGTGAAGACTTTCTACAGCTGCTTAAATTATCAATAACTGTTACATATATCAGTTATTTTAGTGTTTAAGGCAAAAATAAGAAAAATCAGAGATTTTCCAGGAACTAATACCAACAAATTAGAGTTATAGAGCATGATAATCTTTGTGAGAAGTCCTTGCAGTTAAAATTAGCAGAGTCTGTAAGTCTGTTTTCAGAATGCAGATGAAGCTAGGTACTGGAGATGAAAAGATTTAGGCTATGAAAAAATGAAAGAAATGCAGGAAATTTTATGGTAAACAAGAGAGAAATATATAGTCCAGGTATTAATGGGGAAGGAGAGAGAAAAAATTCTGAGACATACCTTATTCTGACCTCTAGCATTTTCATTAATAAGTTATCATTCCATTGTGCCATACGTATGTTCTTGCTAGGTCCTAAGCTGCCATATACTAAATTAGTTGCCAGAGTTTCCTGTAGTAGTCATGCTGTCTTCTATAGGCTCTTGTACTCTTCTCTTATAGTGAAAGACCAGCATTTCAGATGCAAATCTGTTGTCTTTGTAATACAGTCTTGATGACATGCTAGTGGTGAGATTTCTATCAACATTCATTGAGATATATTCATTCATTCCTATAAAGAGGCACTTTCACAAACTGAATTTATATTGTTATTGATGTGAAAGAGCATTAAAATTTTGTAAGAAAAATTTGCTCCAAATTTTTTCTTTTATTTAAGCAAAGATTCTAGTAAAATAATATTTTTTTTGGAGGATCACTGATACACTTTTCCAATTAGAAAATTAAATGCCTTTTCTAATATATAAAGTTAGTCCAACTAATGCTTCTTTCTTCCATCCCACTGGTGATCCCTCTTAACCCAGCTTAGCTACATGAGCAAGGTTTACCTGCCATCCCAGGACACTCTCATGCATAACCACAAGTAGTGGAACTACTTAATAAAACCATATTTGTCCCAGGTAGCACTTCCTATTACTTTTAAATAAAGCAGCTCAGTCCCATATTCTCAGATTGCTATTTCTAAATTTTTTAACCCAGCCTTTTATCTTCCTGGGACAACAGCATAAAGACACTATTTGAAGTATCTACTTCTTCAAGCTGAAGATCATAAAGAAGAAATAAAAGTCTGTCGGGTTCTGAGTACAACCATCTCTTGGCTTCTAGGTTCCTTTTACATTTTCAGTTATGTCTAACTGGCAGGTTTTTCTTTATTATAGACCCACACCAGTGTGTTTATTTCTTGGCAGCAACCTCGTAAAGTTTTTTCCAGTATCTACAAAAAAACCCCAAAAACAAACAACACACCTCCTGATTTACCACTCTATGCTAAACTGCAGTGTCAGACCCTGACAGTAAAATATGTTCAAGAGAGAGCAAGCTGGAATTACATTCTTTAGGACCCATAAACTCCAGGTCTCAGCCAAAATACCAGAGTTTAAGCCTCACCCCAATATTTAATCAAGTTCCTACTCAATCATTCTAGCAGTATTCTTAAGCAAAGATCCCTATTTATCTTTTGGTCTTGAATATGTATTTTTACAGCCTATGATATTTTTTTCTGACATATTACAGTAGAAATATTTTCATGTCAAGAACTTAGCTGGCAACTTAATCTGTCAGTACATAAGGCAAAATAGAAAATAGGAGCATATATATATATGTATTGATTGGTGTGGCATTGGTGCCAGGAAGACAAAAAGGTTCTCTCTGTAAAATCATTGCATGGGCCTTTAAAAACATAGAGAAAAATATCTTAATAGAAAATGTTGCAGTTATTTCTCTGGATATTCTCTAGCTAGAATGATCATCTATAGCATATGGAAAGACAGCATCTTTTCTGGAGCACAGGACAATGTGATCTACTGTATTATTTAACAGAAATTATAAAATAACACTAATCTGTCTGTGCTAGATTTAAATTAAAATTTTAAGTTATTTTTATCTCACTCTGTATTCTTTAAAAGTAAAAAATGTTTGTAGGATTAACTTAGGAAATTAGAATATATTTATGAGGAAATTTGGTGTTTGGTTTCTCAGCTGAAACAAAAAATTTATTAAAATACTAATATGGATTAATCTGATTGTGTTTTCTTTGCTATGGTAGAAAACCAGACACATACATATGTTTTTCATCTATAGCATAAAATGTTACTTAAATTGGTCTGCAATATTTTCATTCAAGCAGTTTTAGAAACAAGAAATATTAAACCCGTGTTCATGAATGAAATAGCAGTAACAAAGACAGGATCATCGTCTTTCTTTTACTTAATACCTAAGGAGTTGAAGCATTTATTAAAGTGAACAAGGCTGACTTAGATTAGATTTTATTCATATTTTATTATCTCAGTTCCTTAGTGAATGGTTTATGAAACATCTTCAATTAGGCACTGCAGCCTCATGTACCCGTAGATTAGAACTTAACCCTATATTTTATGATTAAATTTCCCTTTTATTGTGTTGGAAAACATTAAAAATATAGTTGAAAATTTAATTTTAACTCCTTTATTTAGCTCATTTTCATAGAGATCCTTTTACTTACATCAATTTGATAGTTGCTGAAACTAAACCAGGCCCTTTTTTTTCTTTTTTAAACGTTGTAACATGATATCTTATAGTCTGAAGGCATCATACACATGAAAATAACTGTTTCCTAATGATCTGTAAAGGCAAAAACATTACTTCACTAATGTAGATTACAGTAATTTTCTCATTTTTTCCTCAACATTATAACCTATCTACTAGACTCATGTGTTTCTTCTTTCAAAGTAAGAACTTCTGTCACAGAAAACAAGGTGACAACAGATAGCAGTATATAATACATAGTAATTTAATACCAATATTTTCAGACACTGTATAATCTAATAGTTGTTATTATATTTGTATTAATTATTCTCATAAAAAAAATTTCTTCATTTCTATTACCTTGTATCATTATCCTGATTATTATGTTTTCTTTCATACTCTTGCTTCACTTATGTGTGTTTCCATTGAAGTTTTAGGTTGCCAGTATTTTATTTTCTGTCTTGGCTGTACAGAAAGACAGACATGGGACATATGCTGTAGTTAGGCTGTAACTTTGTTTTTTCAAAGGAAGATTTTCACCAGTAATCTACCCTTATAGCTATTTGAGGTCACCCCAGCTGACCACAGGTACAAATTGGTTTCCACCACTGTGGAACAATGCTGAAGAAAGTGACTGATTCTGTGACTGGTTTTAGAGATAATCTTCAGCTCTGTATCTGCTTATTTTACTTGTCTTCTTTGCTTGCACCAGAGATGGAGATTTACTGAACAATATACATTTTAAATGTAGACTGAAAGGAAATTAGATTTTGCCTGTGCTGGTGAGAAATTTTAAGCTAGACCTCAAAAGATAATTGTCTTCTCAATGGGTTGCCCCATTTCTCTAAGGAATCACTTAAGCTAAGTCTGTCCTATTTTAGTAATCTCTTACCTTTTATGTTTTTCCCTGCATTCCACTGTTATGACTCTCTTTCTCTCCATCACTCTCCTGATTCCTCCATTTATTATCCTACTGTGAACTCTCTTTTTTTATAAACCGGTTTGTTGAAAATAAAGTTAAGATAAAATAGTTTATATTGATTAAAATCCAGGTCCTTTAGTAATACAAACTGTTGAGTCACACTAATTTCAGCTGACTGAGTCATCATCCCTAAAAAAAAGTTTTAACTTTTTAAATTTTCCATATATAAGTCACTGTCTATGTAGTAATGATAGTATAATATAATACAAATAGGTGATAACCTACACACATGTAGTTTATATTTTTAAATTTAACTATGCATTTTCATTTCACCTAAATCAATCACTTCCGTAAGTGCTTTGGAAGTGATTTGAGAAATATAGGAAGCTGGGTATATTTTAATTTCTCTGTTCTGGTTGATTTACTTCTAATTAGCATTTTAAAGATGCTTCATTCACTCACAAAATATATACTAGAGTATTTTTCAGTCTTAAAATGATTATTTTTAAACATTCTCTGTGCTTATGAAGAGTCCAGAGTTCCAGAAACCTATATCACATCTAGCCAAGATACAATTATCAGCACGTCATCTTGAGGATCCTAAAATTTGCCCAGCATAAGAGTAAAACTCACTTGTCAGATTATTTCATAATTCAGTGTCAATCTTACGCTTTCCAGTAGGAAAAGCATAGCAGTGATGCATGGGCGATTCTGTCCCACCTGCTGCTGTTGATCTTCATCTTCTTTGCAAGGTACCTGTCCCTCTGAGTGCTGGACAACTGTAGCAGCTTGACACGGTGTGAGGAAGCAGAAAATACTAAGCAGCACATGATCTTTTTTAATGCTAGAGTTTAATTGCAAGATAGTAAAATGACTAAAGCTGTGTCTAACAATTCTTTTGTAGTTTAAATGAACTACTGATATTGTTACAATGTTATTTCGGCGTGAAATCTTGTGGTGTTCTCACAAATGTTTGGAATAGTAATTCTTTAATTATATTGGGAAGGTAAGTTCTCAACATACTCTCATGCCCACAAGTTATTGTGATTTCCTTCAGTTATTAAACATTGCTTGGACACACCATTATCTTCAATGTCAATTTTATGTCTATATCTCCCTTCCCCCATAATTGTAGCAAAGAGATACTTCATAGTTCTGTCAGTACTTATGTTTGTTCTTCCCAGCATTTTATTTGGGCCTCTGGTAGTTTAACTTGGCTGGCAGCCAAACACCACACAGCTACTTGCACCCCTCCTTCCCTGCCTCCCACTCAGGGAACAGGAGAGAGAATTGGAGGGATAAAGGTCAGGAGACCAGTAGGTTGAGATAAAAACAATTTAATAATAATGTAAAATAATATTAAAATAGTAATGATTTTAGAAAGATAGATAGATAAAAGTGTGATACACAATACAATTGCTTAACACTTGCTGATAGCAGTCCCGGAGGAGTGAAAAAGGAACCCCGAACCCCAAACTGCAATCCCAGGAGAGCAAGCCTGAACAATTCCTGAGAGAATTCCCTTACTTTCTGGTCAACCCTTACTAATGTACTGAACATGACGTAATATAATGTGGAATATCTTATTGGCATATACAAATGCCAGTTCTGGGGTTTGCTGATTACTACATTTCCCCTTTCCCAGTCCTTTGCACTTGCAAACTACCCAAACATGGTGTCCTTGTACCTTATCAACATTCTTCTCATAACAAATCCCATACTGAAACCAAAACACCATGCTTTCTAGCTACTAAGAAGAAAATTAACTCTATCAAACTCTAGCAAAACCAGGACAGGACCAAAGATGGATAAAATAGCAGTATCATTTCAGCAGAGCAGGGGGCAAGCCTATCAGAGAACAGTTCTAACCCTTGTGTTATTCTTCCCTGTCAGCATGTCTGGGAATAATGTGGCACTGGGAGACCTGGTTAATAATACTCTCTGCTCAGCTGGATTTGCTGTAAGCAGTGCTCACAGAATTTGTGGAGAAATAGAGTTGACTATTGTTGAAAAGTAAAAAAAAGAAATTTCCATAAGCTACAAACCTGTGCCAGCACACCTTCTTGAGTTTTCTTAGGGCTGACAGTAAGGGGAATTACAGTGTTCAGAGATAGTTTCCAGAAAAATGAACTATTGCTAGCTGAGTAGCTTGAGTGAATATGAGCAGTAAGAAAAGGCATTATATGTTCATACATAGTGCAGTAATTCTCAATGAGTATTTGGACACTTAGCTGTGACATCAGCTCATCTGCTTTTATGTAGTAAAATAGGCTACACGATATATTGCACTTGATTTATTTAATGACTATGAAATATAAGACATTAAAATATGGTTTTGTCAGCTCTAAAATGGTAGTCTAAGCTAAAGGCAAAATTAGCTTTTGTGTATATTAAATGGGTGACTTTCATTGGTTTACTTTTATATATTACGCACATTTCAAACATGTCAGTAACTTAACCTAAAGTTAAATATGTTAGCTGCTGCTCTACAAAGGGCTAGGGTGCTGCACTGCTCATCCCGCATAGTAAACTCCTCCACAATCACCCCATTAGAAAATCTGAGTTCCCACCACTCTGCTCTCTTCTTATACTTCGAAACCTTGTTTGTTTGTTTTTTTCTCTCTTCATCACTCTCTGCAATCTCCATTCTTCCTTCTCTTAGTAAGGATCTTATCTTTCTTCTGTCTGTGCTGACTTCAAATTACCTGTCAAGACTGTCTGTCTACACAAGTTGAAAATTAGGTGCTGGATTTATATTGTTTTTTTTTTCCTGTGTTCCTTATTTATCTCTGTGCTATAGGTTATGCATAATTCCTTCTGTCATTAAAGTTTTTTCCATGTCACGAATTCTGTGTCACCATCATTTTCCTTCTCTCCTAAACCAGATTTTCTCATTTTCCCTTCCAACTAAGACCTGCATACAGGCTCCCAGATTTCTCCTTTCTCATCATCACACTGTCTGGTAGATAAGTTGTTTAGGGTAGTAGGGCATCAAATAAGATAAATTTTCTCAGTATTAGGACAAAAAATCATTACCAAAGTTTTGTTATTCTGGACTTTCTTAGTGGGTGCCAGTTTGAGCTTCAGACAGCTGCAGACTTACAGAAGGAATGGACATGCTAAAAGTTCAACTGCAGTTCAACATTTTCTTTTTTTTTCCACAATTTTTCCGGAAATTCGTAGCATTTTGACTGGATTTAGACTGTTCCAGAAGTAGCTATGATGCATTTCTGCATAAAGAAAGGCAGACTGGACAGATAACAGGGCAGGATGAGCCAGACTTTAACAGAATCAAACAATGAGTGGAAGTAACAGTGGAGAAATATATGTCCACAGCATAGATTGGAGTCAGAGTCTGGTACCCTCGGGCTACAGGGTGAGGTAGAGTCCAGCTACAGAGAAAAGGAAATGTTGCAGCCACACAGTCTCTTTGGAGAGATGGGGCAGAGTAGGTTGTAGCATTAGAAATCAACTATTGACTTCCTTTCCTCCAGCTATCTCCTAGGTAAACTAGTTGGCCTAGAAAAGTCAGGAAGATATATGAATTTAGACCAAAATTCAGAAATTCAGTTCTATTTATCATAGCAATTAACTGTGAATTTAAATGCACTGTGAACAGAAATACTCGGTATTAGGAAACTGTTCTGGTCTCATCTGAATTACAACTTTACTACAGAGCCATATCAAGTTCCTGATGCCTCTGTGATGAACAGATCTCCTCAGAATTTCCTGTTACTTTGGACTGCCTCAAATAATTAAAAATCCACCTATATCTGCTGTCCGCCCTACAAGGATCAGATGATAAAGCTCACAAATTTCTTGCTCATTTGCTTTTGATAAGTACAAGCCGTCACCTGGATTAAGAAACAGTAGAAATACCCTTCTTTCTTGAACTGCATGGAGTCATTACAGTTCTTAATCTAATAACATTATTTGCATATGTGGTTTTTGTGAATAATACAGTTACTGTAACGTAACAACCGGGTGCAAATCCAGACAGAAGAACCATGTTTGAAGCAAAGATAACATCAAACCCTAATTATTCCTGACTTAATAGCAATATATTACAATCATGATGCGATTACACTATGATTTTTCTCTTCTGTGTCTATTAAATCATATAACAATAAAGGTAATTATGTGTCTGAGAATAGCTACGGATTGCAGATAAATATATATCTTTACTAATAGTATCTATATTAAGAACCACATCAAAGGAGAAATAATAAACAATTATCCATATGACTTTCAAATTTCCAGTTCAATAACTTAAATATAATTTTATGTTGTAATTGCAATACATTTAACATGCATTGTGATTCATTAATTTAGCTATTCTGCTTTAACCTTACAGCTGACCAATTCTCTTTCATGTTCAGACAGTAAGAACAGCAATGGTAGCCCTATGAAAGTACAGACAAATGGGGAATTTTCTATACAACTTCAACATATCATTTTAATTTTTCATTTAACCTCAGAGTAATAATGAAAAATAATCATCATGTGTTTTTACAATAGGTTATTTAGACGCTATTTTACAGATTTTTGCAATAGCCTGAAATGTCTCTTTACAGACCTTTTTGTCTTCCATCATGTTTGTAATACCACAAAGACAATTAACATTTTTAGAGCGCATGCTAGTGACAAATGCCATTAGCTGTGTCATTTAGAATGGTCTTAAAAATTTAATGAAATATACTTTTTGCTTTTACATGTTTTTTTAAGTAACTTCCAGTATAAATTAAAAATATATTACAGTTAGGGTGAATTAATTATAAAAGCCTTTAGTATTCTTGCATGATGCTTTAAATTGGCTTTGATTGTTATTTGGTTGTTAATGCTCATCACTTACTATTGCAAATAATATTACAAATATGTACTTAGTTTAGTTAAATAGTGACTTTATGCTGAGTGATTTGTTGTTATTGCTTTTCATAGCAGAGTTTTAAATGAAATCATGAGTAGATTTCCTATTTTTCTATTTATCCCATCTGATTTAGAATCATGAAATGTCAATAATTCCAGCAGTCTCTCCTACAATGAGGTTGCCAAGAAAATTGACATTCGGTACCATTCACTTCATAGTTAGAATTTCCATGGCATTTAAGTCCACAAAAAATAATAACCTTTTATATCAACTCCAATAGCTGTTACTGGAACATTTGGAGTGCCTTGTCTCAAGACACGAGAGGTCACTGAGGATGACAGTGGTGAAACGGCAAGCACAATCTCCCTCAGGAGTTTCCAGTGAAGTTGAGGTCCTCAAAGCTCTGAAATCTCTGTTTGAGCACCACAAGGCTTTGGATGAAAAGGTACAGTATGGAAAAAAGTCTTACTAAATACACTCTTTAACTTACTTAACTGTGCCTTATGATGCAGCAGAGCAACAGTAGTTTTTATTTATTTCTTGGAATATGCCCTGTACTTACAGCATTTACATGTGTCCAGAGAAACCCGTAAGAATGTATGACCAATAGCTGTAATGCACTTCAAGTCACTTTAGACAATCGCAGACTTTTCAAAATAAGCAATTCTCACCATTACCAGACATGCTTCTCCTATTTAGCACTACAGATGACACCATGGAATTTATTTTCTGTATGATATGCTTTTCAGTTATTGCTGAGAAAATGTAGGTATCTCAAATTTTAAAAATACGCAAACAGTAAAAAGACAGAACAAGATATTTCTAACTACATAAAGGAACTTGCGCCTTAAAAAATTTTAGGATGAAAACCTCCTAATTTTCAGAGATGTTTTTAGTACTACATAATCACAGTGTTTCCTCTACAAGTAGGGTAACCTAAAATAAGTAGTAGAGCCTTCATTATCATAACTAATGAAAGGCTTGCAGAATAAAGATAAAAACCACTCATGATAACTGCATCCAGTCATGCTAATTAAGAGAGTCTTTCCACTTAATTCCTTGTGTGTCCTGTGCTGGAAAGACTATTGTGTGTGAATGATGCTTTTTATAATGCTGACGTATCACCTTGAGCATTGCTTACATTCAGAAATCCAGTTCATGTCTAGAAACAATATGCTCAGAAGATGATGTATCTGAATTAATAAGTGCCTCAAAACTACAAATGCAGGGAGCACATGAGAACCATTGCTCACAACCAAAGAACATAGTTCCTTGTGGAGGCTGTCTTGGTTGATTTGCTTGGGCTCATCGCTGGGACTGAGTTGCTTCTCTGTTTGAGATGGCTGGGTAAGCAGTGGAGATGTGCAGCACAACATCTGAAACTGTTGACTTCACAGTTGAGCAGTGTTGTGTAGAACCAGTTCAATGATCTCACAGTAATATGTTTTTTTTGTTTTTTTTAATTCAGCAGTATACTCAAAAAGTTGATTATATTTAAGGAACTATTATTAAAATAAACAGCTTTATGAAAAGAGTAGCTGTAGTTATACAGTAAAATTTTTCATTGGTTATAAAGGTGTGCAACACTGTGGGTTATGAGTCATACATCAAGTTCAAAGTTAAATGAATTTAAGGAAGTTATGATAAATCAGTGCTTTGTGTTTAGTTATATCTCTTCAGTTATATTTTCTATTAAGTTACATATCATGAAAGCGTATTTAAAGAAAATCTAGAAAAGGGAATGTAATGACTTCTAGCTGCTTTAAGAAATTAATTGTAATAAGCTTTTAGATATTATTAAGACTTACAAAATCCTGTATTATTAAAAATGTCTTTTCAGGATTGATATGGTTTATGGTCTGAGCTTTGACCTTTTATCCAGCACTTAAAACACTGAGAAAATTAAAAGGAGACTAGGGAGTTCTCCTGCTTTTATACTTTTTGATACTGTGTTGGGTAAATGTGAGAAATAATAAGAACTAAACTTTAAATAGATTCTGATTATTCAGCAATTAAGGACTTCTTACACATTTTCTTTTGTGAATGTTTTAGTGTTTAGGTACTATGCAGTTTATTTTACACTTCTTTTTGAAAATTATTGTACAAACTTAGATTGAAGCTACATAGAATAGTTTGACTTCTACTCTTGAAAATTCTATTTTAGTTTTTTTTAGTGTAACAAGTTAAAATCAATATTCAGTTCATTTAAAAATTTTGGAGTGACACAAGTAAACATCTTATGTATATAATGGATCTTTGTCCCAGTGGTAATGATAAATATCAGTGCAGAAAAATCAGCCATCTGAAATAATATATTTTATGTATCATCCAGATACCTGACAATATAATGCTGTCACATTATACCACACATTGTCAGCTTTATTGGGATTTTTATTCAAAAATAATGTAAGTAAAAAAGACTGCATACACCCAAATGTGCTAAAAAACCTTTATGGCATGTGAGTCATCTACTGTACACTTTCTTTGACAGAAAAATTATGTAAGTTAGATTTGTTTCAGACTCTTCTGAAATCAGCTATTAATCCACCTATGAAAATTAATTGAAGTTATTCAGAGATTAGTAGAATAATGTAGTGTAGGCTTCTAGAGGACATCTGGCCCAACTTCCTGCTTGAAACAGGGCCAACTGTTTGAAGTTGCTCAGGGTTCTGTCTAATCAACCTCTGCATATCTCCAGGGAGAAAACCTATTCTGGTATTTCACTACCTTAATTGTTTGGGTTTTTTTCCATAATACCTAGATAGAGTTTCTGTTGTTGAGTCTTGCATCTATTCCCCCTTGTTCTGTCACTCTACACCTCCAAGAAGCTGGCTTTGTTTTCTCCACATCTTCTGGTTAACTAGTTGGAGACAGCAATAAGGTCTCCCAGGAACCTTCTTTACTTAAGTTTGACCAGACCCAGCTCTCTCAGCCTCTTCTTGTATGTAATGTGCTCCAGATCATGACCAATTTGGTGGGCCTTCATTGAAGGCTGTCAGTGTATTTCTTGTACCGGGGAGCCCAAAAACAGATGCAGTCTCAGAAGTCCGGAGGGGAATAATCGTTTCTCTCGACCTGCTGACTGAACTGTGTGTCTGGCCTTATTAACTCCTAGTTCTGTTCTGGAAAATTGCTTTCTCTTCCCCAAGCCTGTCCTGTTGCCTGGGGTTATTCCATTCATAGTAATAAGATGCCACTTGGACTTTGTGTCACTGATCACAAATCTGAGCTTTGCAGTCCTTCCAATTTTCTATGCACCGTGTAATCCATTTATCCAACTCATATCAACTTTTTCACTAGGGGTAGATGGAAGATCTTGCAGAATACCGTGCTAAAGACAAAGTAAAATCATTCACTGTCCTTCCCTCATGCACGGACCCAGTCATCTCATCACACAAGGCAGTAAGGTTGGCTAGATGTCATTTGCCTTTGACAGTCACACTGGCTCTTCTCAATCATCTTTTCCTTCATGTACCTAGAAATAGCTTCCAGGAAGATTTGCTCCATAACTTCCCCAACACTGGCCAGCTTCTATTTCCTTAGATCTTCACAGGATAATTCCTACCTTTCATGATGGTGGATACAATATTTGTGGGTTTTCCACTCATCAGGAATCTCCTTTGACTGCCATTACCTTTCAAAGATGAAAAAGGCCTCATTACATTGAGTTAATCAAGTCTCTCAGCACCCTTGGATGCAGCCAATCTACTCCCTTTGCCTTATGTGTATCTTGTCCTCTTGTATTGTGGGTTATGCTTCACTACCACAGATTCTTCTGCTATGCTCAGGGAGGCCTGAGGGCATCACTTTGCAGTAAATACTGAGGCAAAAACCATGATACATGATATAATGATGTCATAGGAAAGAAACACTGCTGTATCAGAAAATTCACCCAAAAATGAAGTAGGTTAATGGATAAAGAGTAATAAAAACTGTCAAACGTGCATCGAATTGTATCATGGCCCTTTGCAAATGAATATTGGAAACTTTTTTCACAAAAAATGTTGACATTGAAACAAATAATTTAGCCATTACGCCCTTGAAAAAGCATAACAAAACATTTTCATAAAAATGTATGCCTTTTAAACTTACAAAAATCCCAAGACAGTCTTTACATTCTTCTTAAATGCAAATTTTCTTTCAAGTTTTCACTTCCTACACTAAAACATCTCGAAGTGTTATAACAAGCTCCGCCACAAAATTTGACTTCTCATGCAAGGATTGCCATGTATACAGTAAAAGAACTACAAAAATGTCCTCATTACTATAACAAAATGCAATGGAAAATACAAAACAGAATGGAAGATGGAAAACTAAACATATCAATTTAGGGTTCATATTTCCAGGGAGGCCTCATTAAGTATAAGAACGAGAAATGATACCTTATTTCAAGAAGTCTATCCCTTCACCCCCTGTAGAATGAAAGCTTGTAGTGAGCTTCCCATGCTAGAGAGCTAGTCCTGCTTGGCTGAACCCAATAGGTACATCTTAGTGAGTGTCCAGTTGATCTTCACAGAGGAGAGAAACTACTAGGTGTTATTGTGCTAGCTAAGATTCAAAAACCATTCTTTCTCTTAAAATTAACTCATAGCAGAAAAGTATACCTAATATACTTGTGAATAAAAAAAGCCTGTTCATATCAACATTATCACTATCTTTTTATTCATTAGCAGGTAGCTAGGAGTGTTTTTATTCAATAGACTGCTGATGAAAAAAAAGTCAATTCTAGCATGTGCAAGTGTTTTTTAAAAGCTCTTTGTGGGCTGCAGATCTGGAGAGAATGAAGAAAGAATTTGACAGAAAGGAAAAAAGTGGGAAGCAGTTGCTAGGAGACAGAGAAAGATGGGTGATATTTTGCAGTGCTAACATGACATTGACTATCTTACATTTCAAGATGGTGTGGTTGCATTTAAAAGCCAGAGGAATACCCAGTCATCTGGGCACATGTTGGATACAGCCTCTAACATGGAAAGCATCCCTTTTCTGCTGTGTCTGTGTCACTGTAATGGGAATCTATCCTTTAAAAATGCATATTATAGCATGTTCTGATAGATCAGGTGATATCTGATTAGTCTTACTTTGTGGAATGTTATTTAATAAAGCTTTGTCTAGTGCCCAAGAAAACAGAAATATATTGAAGGACCATATGAAATTTAAGTAGTACGTAATTTCTGAAGTGTTGCCTTAGTGAGACACAGTCTCACTAAGATAGTGCGTACTTCTATGAACTATATTTGCTCACTTACTGTCTTTAACTTCCAGAAAAGAGAAAACAGTGTAATATTCTAATCATTAATTTCCATTCGTTATATGAAAAAAAAACAAAAAAACCCCATTTAATTATCAGATAAAAATAGTTTGTATTTGTTCCTGCTCCTTTGACTCTAAGAAGATAGTGACCAGGAAAAACAGCTTTTCCTGCACCTCTCAGAAATGAAGATGGTTCTGTTTGTTTTGTTTGCTGTAACGTAAATTTGAAGAGGGAATCCAATACAAAATTCTTTGCAATACATTTCTATATGGCTTTTCAGAGGCTTTGGCTGTTGCCCCGTATTTAGATTCAAAGGTTATTCAATATGAACTTACAAAGTTCAGGAAAACCTTAATACAATTAGTAACTGTTAAATATTGCTCAGAGTAAAATCTTTTTCCAAAATATATGTGTATCACATCTATGTATGACATTTGTAGCCTGTATTCTTTCCTGGAATGTGAATGACCAAACCTGAAAACTTTATTCAGCTTTTGTGTTCAAGTTTATCTTGAAATTAATTGAAGACTGAGGAAAAAAAAAAAAATCAAGTGAGATATAAAGTTACGGTTTCTGGGCTGTAAACCAGCGAAGATTTCTCCTTCAGATCAGAGCACTAATGTAGCACTTCTCCTCTTTTTCACCGATAGAATCAAAGATTTCTCTCAACTTTAACAGCCTCTATGTGTGGGGTTGAGCATGAAAAATTAGTTACATTTCCAATGTCACTGTGGCAAACGAGAATCTGAATTAGTTGTTCACTGGTCAGATGAAAGGAAAAAAGAAGCCTTCTGTGCTTTCAGTTCCTTTAGCAACTCTTGTATTCAAAGAACAAATAAGGGTTATCAGACTGCAATTTTGGTTAGGTCATTATAAAAAAGGCAGTGTATTAACTGTGCACATACAAGGGAGGCAAGGCAAGGCAAAGGAAACAATTTCCAGCTGTCACTCTGTGTCACACTGATACTGTTCTATGTTGTTACTGACAATGGGACGAGAATGGAAAAAAATATTGTTTTTAATATAATAGCTTGATATTCAGAATGAAGACATTAATTCTCTACTTATTTTTTCTCAAGTACCATATAAAAATGAGTCTTCTAAATTTTCTTCAAAACAAATGCCTGTTATTTCCAGGTAGTGTTCTTTTCAGGCTTTAAAATATCCATAGGATCCAGTTCTACATTGCCACAGTGTATAAAGGTTAAGGATATTTTTTTCTGTTGCCAGCTCCTTGTGGAGCTGTGACCTCCTCAGTAATGTGGCCTAGTTGGTTTGCAAATTCTAACACCATTAAGGTGAATGCCAGTGACATAACATATTTTTTAAATGTGAATTCTCATTTCTAAAACACTTAGGCTTGAATACATGGAGGTTTCAGGAAACTTAGGAAAATTTTAAATAAAATTACAAACTCATTGCATCTAATTTCAGCTATTGACAACTACCATCTTTGAATTTTCTGTCAATCATCTTGTTCCTCAGCAGTGCTTAGAGTCAAAAGGACTGAAGCCAGGAAGATGGCTGTCATTTTTCTATGTATTTTTTTACATCTAGATTGAACTTTCCATTAAGAAATTGTTGTCAACCAGCTCCCACTGTATATAGAGAGATTGAAACCAGGCCTCTTGAGACAGGACTACAACCCTCACTGGTAGGACATGGAGAACTAGTGAAAGACAGAAATGGGAAGAGAAGCAGGATACAGAAAGAGAGTTTGGGGGCACACAGAGGAATCAGGAACATCTGGGAAGACAAAGAGCATCATAGGAGTAGGGGGAGAAGGGAGAAGCAAGGGCCATATAAGTGGACTCATAATGCCTTGGATATTTTGTCTACCTGGATAGGGAACAGATTGTTGAGCAGTCCTTGGAATTTAGTAGAAAAACTGGTGAAATAATGCTGTTTTTCAAGCATAATATGATTTTTAAAATAGAAAAAAGGAAAGATTAATTAAGTAAGAAACACTTTCTCAGCTATTTAAACAACTACAGTTTTTCAACTATAGCCAGAGTAACTGATGCATTATACATTTGATGTAAAGTATTTTTATGAAAAATATAATTAGATTGAAATTATTAATAAATTAGAACAGAAAGTGTAATATTTCAAATTAATTTTACATATTTTAAGTGTGGTAGAATTGAATATTTAAAAATTTATATAAAATTACAATGATAGCTTATGTACTACTATAAAACTGAAGCTTTATGACCATGTTTTCCACAAATTATGTAGTTCATTTTGGAAAGCAAGCTTTGTGATTAAAGGGTTTTGCATACATCTTTGATGAAAAATAGTACAAAAAGTTAGTAAATAGGATAAACATTTTGGGTTCCATTGCATATTCTCACTGCATTCTATTGTTCTAGTGTAAGAAAACAGTTGAAAAAATCATGAAAATTTGTAATTTTCACTCTTATCACTACCGCTCAGAGACGGCTCAGTCACTGCTGATTCAAGATGTCTTAAACTTCATTTGCATCAGGTGAGGAACAGTGAGAGTCATACCCTATAGGAAATGGCCATCTAGGATACAATATGCATCTTCGGGAACATTAACAGTTGATTTTTTTTTTGTCTTATAGTGCTGAAGGGATAGAGGGAAATTAATAAATCAAATATTGGACTATAAGTTTGAGGGTTCTTTCTACTCTTGGGGTTTTCTCATACCTTAACACTCTTAACTCACTTTTTTTTTGCTCATTTGAGTACTCTCACTCCTGATTTTGGTTCTATTAAGGCTAGTAACATTGTTTAGTGTATAGTAAAAGTATAGTTACCGGAGAGTATTCTAATAATTTATGTGAATGTATGAAATACATTTTCAAATTTTGTTTCTTTTAATAGAGCTGAAGTATGTAAAGAGGACCAAAACCCCAAAGTACAGCATAAGCAACTAGATTTGTATTTGTTAGAAAGGCTAAATAGTTTTATTTTTTAATGTTAATTTCCAGAATATGTATATGATCTTTAGACTTAGTTAGTTTTAAAGTTTAATTGGGACAAAATCAGTGTACATGCTATGTTATAGTTTTGCTAGTAAGTAATTTCCATTTATTAAAATCTAAGGCAATCTTGGGATGTACTGAGTCTGTTTGCAAAATTCCACTTCTGTCAGTAGTAATGGAAAATAAAGCATGTCAGGAAAGCATCTAAGGTTAGACTAAAAGGTATCACTGGAAAAAGTATGAAATCATTAGGGCCTACTCATCTTTTTCAAGGGTCTCCTGTATTTGTTAAGAGCCTGAAAGCAATTGCACATACAATAAAAAACTGGTTTTTGTTTTGCTTTGTTTTCTAACTACATCTGTTGGTCTAATACAATATGCTAACTTTCCCCAAAAACATTGCTAATAGCCTTAAACATCCATGGATCATCTACTGGAACAGCATGACCACAGTGTAGCTCGAATGGAGATAGGAATATATCCCAAGTGTTGGCTGAATAGTCAGGTTGTAAAGTCATTTAATGTGAGGTGCCTAATGAAGTTGTTTCGATTAGGAGAGGAGTTCCTACAGGCTTCCTTCATAGTCAGGAGAGAGCATCACCTACACGCAGCACTGAAGATCACTTTAAAAGTCTGGTTTGCCTTTGGTCATATCTGCAGACTGGCACACTGCGTTGCTAGCTTAATTGTCTATTGTTATGTGAGCTGATGTTGAGCCAGGGCACTCAAACAGCAGTAAATATATCTCCATATATATTAAATTATTATTCTTTAATATTAATAATTAATGTTCAATAATAAATATGATAGTAATAATTTAGCAGATCATAAACATCCTTTGAACAGAAGGAGGTAATCTATGAAACTGGTACAAACACAGCAGTCTTTTCTGCTTATGAGAGTATATCTTGTTTATGACTTTTTGCAAAACCCAAACAAACTGCATAATGATATCAGAAATCTTTAATATGTGTGCCTGAAGGCAATGCTGCAAGTTATTTTTTCAATGAATTTGTTGCATTCAATTAATATGAACTGATTCTTTGTCTTCCATGGAGCGGACTTAAAACAAGGGTTTTTTCCTTACCCTTTGTAAAACATGCTTGCGAAAAACATTTTCTTTTTACACCTAATGTGGTTTTTGAATATTTGCATTTGCTGTGTATTCCATAAAATTATAGGCAAACTGTGGAAAAGCAGTATGGCATTTAAATTTTGACACCTATTTTTGTGGGAAAAGTCTTCCTATAGTTAGGTTTAATGTCTACTACACAGTATGTCTCAAGAAAGGAGGCAACACACATGCCTGCAAGCAGACTGGTGAGGCATACAGTAGTGCATATGGCAGATTATATAATCTTTAAAGACTGACAGAAATTACGTTACTGCACATATTTTGATTTTTCTTCTAGGTAAGGGAACGACTGAGGGTTTCTTTAGAAAGAGTCTCTGCACTGGAAGAAGAACTAGCTGCTGCTAACCAGGAGGTAACATAAAACACTTTCTCCCCTTTTGAGGTTCATTTTTTTAATACTCTGTCCCATGTGTTCCCTTCATTTTTCTTAGAACTGCCAGAAAAAAAAAAAAAAAAAGAAAAAAAAAAGATAAATTACATTCTGAGTAAAGCTTGTTTAAGGTGGTTTTAAGATTAATACAACCTTCTGCTTAGTGATTTATTCCCTTCTTCTATTCCCTTGTGAACAAACCAAAATCCAAGAGCCAATGACAGATTCCCAAATTTCTTATTGGACATGAAAAAGGAGTGAACCAACAAATATGTCAGATACCATAAATAATTAAATAATCTGAATTTCCATTTTACTATAAAATTAAGTAAAGCACACACACATATATATACATATATATAAATGTTAAAAGTGGTGGAGGAAGGATTATAAGTAAACTTGAAGTTTATCTCTTCCCAGTGTATGATGATGAACTGTGGAGTCATGTAACTATTGTGAACTTGGACAAGACTTTTTTCCTGTATAGTAGTTTTCAGACTGTTCTCTTTTGTTTGAAAGGGTGAACAGCAACACACAATTGTATTGCACACACAACTGTACACACATACAGAAAGGAATTTTGCACCCCAAAGAGATGATTCTGAAGCCAGAAAATATAAATAGTGGAGATTGCTGGTGACTTTACCATTCCCTTCACGTTCTCAATCTTCACCTGACGTGTGCTTCTCACACTGTTAAAAATAAGTCACACAAGCAATAGAATTGGATTGAAGCTATTTTGGTTTATGTCCATTTACTGGTGTCATTTTATTCAACCTTACGGCAGAAACTCAAAACAGCCACAGACAAAGTACTAACAAATAATTCTGTAATTCAGAATAATGTGAAATAAAGTAAAATAGAGACCTCTACAGTAATTTTTTCCCAATATTAAGCTAGAAAAAGTTACTTTCTTAAAATAACTTCTTAAAAATAGGATCTGCAATTAAGATATTAATATATCCTTTTTAGAAATTATGAGCTAGATATTTTTAATCATCCCTTTCTTCTCTGAAGAAACTGCACTTTATCTGTGTATCTCGTCTAATCCCTCCCATTCATGATCAAATTAAATCAAAATTCTCTTCACTGGGCATGGGACCAGGTCTTTACAGTGTCGCCTTGTTATTTGGAGTTTGAAAAAATCAGTGAAACTTGCATGGATATTAAGGAGTGAAAAAACACACAATGAAATTAAATTGAAATAGGACTTTCATAGCCTTCTTTGACGAAAATCCTTAGAAATATTGTACAAACTTTGAGTATATGTGATAGTAAAACATTTAGAAGTACATTTAATCAACCAAGCATAACGTGACCATTAACACAATCTGAATATTGTTATTCCAGTTTCCTATGAGGAACAGCTAAAGCTGAAAAATGGAAATTCAATTAAATAATAATGAAAGAAGAGCTAGATGGGAAGAGTTGTGGAAGAGAATGAGTGAATTATTTTCAAACCATTAATGCATTTGAACAATTAGTTGTTCACACAATTAGTTGTTTACACAAGACAAAATTAGTTAGACAACTGCAATATATGTCTGTTTTTACACTAAATTCCACAGTGAATGCACAGGCAATAAATGACTTTAAAAATGTGTTGTACTATATATGAAAATAAATGGTCTGAGTTTCCAAGGGAATTGAATATATGGTTTTCAGTATTTTCTGTCACTCAGTGTCTGTTCTCCCAAGGAAATTCATATTTTCTTTCATATCCATTTTGTCATATGGATTGTAGGAATGTACTACATATTCAGGACTATATCTAAACATAATATGATGACAGTAAATTGGTCCCCTGATTAAACAAGTGTACAATTAGGTATGTAACAAATATCAGATTCAGATACATAGTAGAAATGTGTATATTAAGGTGGCGTCTTTCTCTCAAAGCTTACGGCTGTGGCTCTGACACAGAGCAACCATGAGAAACTGCAGCCTCTCATGAGTACTTATTGGAAATATCCTTATATAAAAGAGAAAAATTGTGAGACTGTAGCTTTCCATCATTAGATGGTAAATAAGCTCTCATTTATCAGTCTTTGTAGCATATGACACATATATCAAAGGGAATGAAAACATCTGGAACTCTGGCAAAGCTGATTTCAGCTCTAGTTGCCAACACCATCTCACAAAGCACTTCATATCTGATGAGGAATAGTAACACACATTGACTTTAAACTGCAGGGACAATTGAGATGGAGAGTTGGATCCATTGAGAGAACTTGGCTTGTGTAGCTAATATTTATATGTAATCATGCAAGGGTAATAGAGAAGGGCTTTGGTCTACAGTTCCAATAGTGACTATTGATATGGTATAAGTCACTGTTGTTGGTTGAGTTGAACTTTTCAAAAACAATGTCTGCTAAGTGGTTCATTGTTGTTTTGATTATGTGAAGGCAATAGTTTCTATGAAAAAGTGTGTATGTAGTTTATCTGCTTTTCACATAAATGCTGCACAGAAATTATTTTGATTTTATGTAATATTTTTAAATATTATGGCAATTTGTAATATTTTTTAAAAGTCAATTTTCTCTATAAATTACAATATAGAATACACATAAAATTATCAAGGGAATCCTTATGTTTACAACAGGTTTAACAGTAATTTTATAGGGATAGAATTAACCAAATCAGTTACATTAACTATTCTTCTGAATATGAAGTCTTGGTTTTAAATTGTGTCAAGCTGGAGGATACTTCTAAGGTACGTCAGTTCCTTATTAAAACATGCTTACAAACAATAAACATTATACTGTATCTTACAGAGCACAAGATTCAAGTCAGAATTAGGACTTTTGAATTTGGATGTCTATATGTGAGCCAGATGTCTGTGGAGCTCTAGTAAATCCAGCCTGCCAGCTAACCTGGTGATTAATCTGCCAGGGCTGACAGATACAACACAAAATTGATAGGAGAGCTCTGTCTGTCTGGAGCTCAAGGTGAGGAAGGAACCCCTCTTGTCACTACAAGAATGCCTATATTAGGCAACTGACTCTCACAAAAAGCTCCTATGTAGATAACTAATGCATAGACAACTAAATTTAGGTGGTTTGCTCCTTACAAACAGCAGAAGCTCTCTGAATCAGGCAGTGGTCTTTTAGATAGGGGAGAGATACCAAATGGGCCTATATTAAACCTAAAGAGTAGATTTAATATTCTTTAAATATTGGTTTTACTGGGGGAAAAGTTTTTTGACTATATATTTTATTTTGCTCCAATGGATTAGCAATAGTAGAAGGGACCTTTAAACAGTGCAGCAATCTGGATTGCTATTAGAGAGTTTTCATGCAGACTGGGGCAAGACAACTGTCTACAGTAATTATCTTCCATAGTCATCCTTATAATATTTGCTTTTTATCACATGTTAGCATCAGTTAGCACATGATGTACCCAAAATTATAACACTTTTTTTGTTTTATGCTTACACTGGAAGCAATTATTTATTCACAGCTGGTATACATTGTCCTATTCATTGTGTCTGTTGTAGCTAAGATGAACAGTAGGTACTGTTAATAATTTTCTGAAAAATTTGCCTCACATTTTTGGTTAATATTCCTGTAAAACATAGCTACATTTTCTTACCCCTCAGGTGGTTTTAAAAGGATGCTGTTTGTCATCTGGTTCTACATAACCCATGATCTCTCCAAATAGTTTTGTTTCTGAAGGTTATAATTTGCAGCTAGCAATTAGACAGGCTGCAAGTGGTACATCCAATGCCGAAGCTCAGTTGTACAATAGGGTCTGTCTATGAAAATTTTGAAGTCAAATGTAATGTTTTTCAGCGAATGTATGAACATTTTCAAATTCCAACAAGGTTCTGCTAACCAGCTTCCTTTTTGCAAACTAATTGGAGAAGAATGAGTCTCATCTGCAAGGGAGGTGGGGTGCAAATTTTCCTTCCTGGCTTTTCCTTCTTCCTGGAACAAAAGATAACCACTTTTGTTCCACAGCTTTTGAGATCCTCTTACTAGCATTATAAGTGTGAGTCTTTGTTAAAAGTATGCTAAGCTACAGCATCTAAAAACAACACACTAAGATATTTCATTAGCACCATGTATCACCAAGCACTGAAGCTCTAGTGGCTTCCACAGGGCAGGGATTCATAGGTTATAGACTATGGTACCACGGCCCATAGTGATGCTTTTAAATCCCATTTCTGCTGCAATGTGCAGTGTTAAAGGATGACTATTGTGATTTCCATTAACAAATTGCACTGTTTCCCAGAACTCTCAACAAATAGCTTCCCAAAAAAATTATCTTTAGAGCTTTTTCCCAAGGCCTGTATGTAAAATTAAGCTTTATACATAGTTAATACTATACTGGAAAAAAGTAATTTTTTAAATGACTGCACTTACTTTACACATGAATTTTCTCCTGCCCTTCTTAAATATTTATCCAGACCTTGTAAAATCTTCCTATGTTAATTAGAATTGTATGATAAATGGCTTTCCAAAACTTTCTTTTATTTCTGGCTTATGTGCTGACTTTTCCATCTTTACTCATTAGTAGAAAATGTGGCATGGAATATACCACTTAAATTATGTTTATTATCTTGAAGATATATGCTTTTCTTCTGCATTTCTTGAAAATGCTGATGCTGTTTAAAAATACCAAACAACATTGTATTGCTTCTGTCAATTGACACATAGATTATATTTAAAATACTCAGGCTTTCTTTTAAAACCTCATTGTTACAATTTCCACTTGCTTCTACAAAATTTTACTCAACATTTGAAGAGAAATTTAACTCCTGGAGCTATCAGAGAGATTGCAGGTAATTTGGACCATAGATCTATGCTTCATATAATAGCATGCATTCTCTTATTTGGGCGGTGGGTTTCTTCCTAGCAGTGGATTAGTTTATTCATTAAGGTGCCCTAATGCTATTTTTTATAGGATTCATGGAAGCATTCATGAATTATTTATATCACTGAAGAGAAAGGATGAGTTGCAATTTATGATTCTTTATATTCTATACCAGAAATGCCAGAAAATGTATCCACTTACTCATCAAATAACTTTCAAATACCGTCTTAATTGCCTAACTTTTGCTATGCAGGGCAAGTCAAGAAACCAGTAAAAAATGCAGATACTTTTAAGAGTTGAGGACAGTTTTGCCTCTGACCGTGAGGGATGCTGTAGACATTATTGTAGTATCATTGCTGCTAATGAAATATTCTGTGATATTTAATATATATGTATTTTAAAGTAAAATCTCAGCTAAGTATGGTGTGTTCTTTTTATCCATGGTTGCAAGTGAAAACATTTTTATCTCCAGCTGTTTCAGGTGCTATTAGCTTAAGGCACTTTTTGTTACAGGAGTTCCTTGGTGGCCTTAGCCTTTTTGTATAATACAGTGCCAAGTGGAGTAGAAATGTTGTTAAAGGAATAGTTTTATGAGAAAAATAGCATGTGCATTTCTTGAACATGTAATATACATAGAATTTCATCAATCCAAGATTCAGACATTATGAATATCAAATCTGTGGATGAAACTGGGTGAAAATCAGTGGCTTTTTTTCTAAAGGAGGCCAGGGTGGATGGCTTATGCCTATTTCTGGTGACTTAAAGTATAATTTTTTGAGAGACATCTCAAACAGGCTTCATGTATAGTACCTCATTTTACCATATTTTCTCAGAATGGTGAAACTGAAAGGTAGTGCTTTGTAAACTCTCTCCTACATATTAAATTTTTAATATTTTTTTTTTAATTATAAATGTATACATGTCTAACTCTGGAGATACCTTCTTTGTGATCTGAACCTTAATTTTAAATGTCTGTGTAATTTTGACAAATCTTTCTGCAAAAATGCACATAATCAAAAATATATTGGTTGGAAATGTAATCTTTATGTGTCATATGCAATTGCTTTTCATTCGACCTTTAACCTTAGCCATCCAGTTAAATGGTAACTCTGTAGAAAGTTATTGTTGCTCTTAAGTTTTAAATGCAGTAATGAAGCTGTTTTGTTTTGTTTTGTTTTGCTTTGCTTTGTTTTGTTTTGTTTTGTGTGGATGTTTCTCATACTCCATGTTCCACTGCATTAATTTCTGTTTCTAAACATTCGAATTAGGATGTGTAGCATGGCAGCTGGAGAGGTTGAAAATTACTGCAGCAGCACTGCATCCTTCATTGCCTTACTGTTTTACAAAGTAAAAAAGAAATAAGCACAAGGAATAAGCAGTTAAGTTGCTATAGCTATTTCATTTTATGTCCTCAACTAATTCTAATCAAAGTTCTGAGAGGAAAAAAAACCACTAAAATTATTTTTGGATACTGAGGGCAGCAGAGCTTATATTTGCATTGCCAAGAGAAGCATTTTTCATTAAATTCAGGGCAGAATAGGTCTAAAATTCAATGTGTTTTTCAGATAGTAACTTTTTAATTTTTCGCTTTTATTTTTTTCCAACTCTTTGGTACAAATAATTAAAGAAAAGTAACTAGGAAATCTGTGACAAATATTCCTTCTGTCCTTTTGTTTAAATGTTACATTCTCATTTTTATAATACCTGCTCCCTAAGTTTTCAGACTTTTGCCTTTGGGGTAAATCTGTATTTCTATTTGCATAAAAAAATGTGCCCTAATCTTAATTACAACTTAGAGTGCTGCAGAAATAAAAATATTCATTTGTGTATTTAGTAGTAATATATTCCATCCTCACATTTTTATTGGAGTTCTTTTATTGCACATTTACTATGATCATTATTGCACTACTACACTCCCAGCAGAGATTCAGTTGAGGACCGGGACTCCATTGTTTTGTAAAACAAAAACATTAAAACCTGATTTCTACTCCTGAGTATTTATAGTATAAATTTGCGTTGTAGTGTCCATTGCTCATACCAGCTGTGGAACAGAGGGCATTACTGTAAAGCCAAGGTAACACAGTGACCTGTGCAATACATGTAGACATCACTTACAGTTTTTAGTATCACAGGAGCTCTGTGCACATCACTTGCAAAACTCAGACTAATCCAGTCCTTTGTGAATATTCTTGCTCTTAAAAGCATTGAGGTTGTTTTAACCAAGGTGACTGGTTTACCGTTCCTACAGTAGAAAAAGTAATCTGATAGAATCCATGGGTGCAATGATCAACTTTGTAAGCATTGATAAATGAACTTGGCTAAATTGCATAACTTGAATTTTGACAGCTAATGGATGTAATGGCATCTACTCAAGTGCACAGTCTACCACACAATTGTCCTGGTACACCGCATAAATCCTGGTACACTGCATGAATCCTAGCATGCTCACTGCATCATAACTCCATGCTTGGGAGTTTAATACTGAGTACATGCCCTCACCCCAGCTCCTTGCCTGGTTTAATGGAAGAGAGGTTGGGGCTGCAGGCATGAAGCCACCATGAGGTCCTGAGTTTAAATAACTGTAGGACATAGTATTCAGGGCTCACTACATAACACAACTATCCTGCAATTAATCAGCAAGTATGGAAAGTTTCTGTTTTCTTGGTCTCGTGAGACTGAGTTACTGCTGTTATTTTTGGGGGTCTGTACAATATTTTGTATTCATCAGTAAATAGAGATCCTGGACCATGCCTGACATTTCTGCACAACAACCAAATATATCAATATATGCCATAGAGCTGTGAAGCTGAAGAACGTCTCAGAAAGTGACAAATGGATCTTCTGATATCTTCTCTACTTTATTCCAGAGAATTAAAGAATAGCAAAGCACTAAGTTTCTAGCACAGGTTTTGTGGATTTCTTATTTACCACATGTTCCTCACCCAAAGCAGAAAAAGGGAGAAAGAGGAGATGAAATGAAAGCCAAAGAAATACAAACTGAGAGGAGAACACAGGGATGGCAGGAGCCAGATGCGTGGCTGAGTGTATTTCACAATAGTTTGCCTACACACCTGAAAACTCCAGATTAATGAAACTGCAAGGTTATTTGTATATGGTTATTTTAGGGATTGTTCATAGTCAGCATGAGATTAGACACTGGGATAATTTCAGATGGGATTTAACGTCATCTATTTCGCAGCCTGTTTAGGAAGCTTACGAATCAATAGAATACGACTCTACCTGGCCCTGGTTTCATAAGGTTATGTTAGCAAATGCCTCACTTTAAACACACTAACTTGCTAAAGTAAAGAACACAGCATAAATTTAAAGTCATGTTTAGCTGATTTGCATTGTAGAGCTCACTATTACCTGTACAGCGGATATCAGTGAAAATTTTAATGTCTAATTTGCTCACAGTATGCACACAGTGCCTTTCATGAGACATCAGAGAGAATACATCACTTCTCTTTGATCTGTTATTTTGGGCTTCATAAACTTTGACATGTATGCCATTTTATCCTGTGTTGGAGGTATAAATTTATATTTGAGAAGGTAGTTGATTATCTTTCTGTCTGTGTCAGCTTCAGGGTCATTTAACAAATGTCAAATGAGCTTTCATGTGAATCAAGATAATTCACTGCAATAATCATTCTTGTTGATTCTTTATCATTAACAATCTTCTTGTGCATCCATCTTGATGAAAATGCAAAACACATGCATTATCCTTTGGTTTTAATCTGCTGGAACAATATGTTATTTCATTGTTTGTTTAATGTGCTTCTTTGGAATGATTACACAATTTTGTGCATAATTGTTAAATATTACATGATTTGTTAGGAACACCTACATCCAATAACTCTTGAACTAGATTTTAAATAGTATAACAAGATTAGGATATGATATTTTATGCCTATTACTATGTCTAATCAATTTTTTAATGTATGAATAAGCCTTACATGCTGCATTTTAATAGAAGATTTAAATTAATGTCATGAGCCAATAAATAAAAACAACTTTAAACTTCAATAGGTTCATATTTATTAATCAATATTCCCATTAACATATGAATCAAAATATGTATCATATGTATTTTCATATAAGATCACCACAACCCAGCAGTTCATGTGCAGCTCTGAGAGTATTCTGCAAATTCGTAAGGTAGTTAACTACCAAGACACTAAGAAATAATGTTTGTGAGCAGTGTCAGTAATAACATTAATCAAATAATTTGCCACTCAAAGGTCTGTATTGGCCTTCCATTGTCAAGAGGCAGAACAAGGCCCACAAGTGTGACAAATCGATTCCACATTTGTTACTGATAAACTGCAAAGAAAATTATTACCATTTTGCTACTGCTCTGCTAATGCTGATAAAACAGCTTAATGATAAAATACATGTGAGAAAAGTAGGAGCAGAGACTGTGCTGGGGATATGCAAAGGACAGATGTATCTTGGTAAATGCTTAGCTAAGTAGTTATTTCAGGAGATTTTTAAAATCAAGGGGTTTTTTTATTTTAGTGCAAACAAGTTCCCATCATATGTGTGTAATAGAAATAAATATAGAAATAATTTTTCTTGGGAACCAAAAATTTAAGAAATGTTTTGGGTTTGATGGGGCAAAATTAGATACTTATACTTCTTTGAGATCTGGTTTGGACAATCTCAGCACTAGGAAATATTAAATAATCTTCTTTAATATTAATAGGGGCTATCAACATAAAGGTGGAATTATTTCAAGAGGTATTGTGGAGGGCTTGTTTTACTTGGTTCAGTCCACTAAGAAATGATCCAGCTTTCTTGACATTGCATCTGAAGAGTGTCATTTGTACACATTTAATCATGTAGAATCTACTGTTACAAAAAGAAGAAAAAAAATAAACCATATGTATAACGCCTTTGCATGAGAAAATGGCTATTATGTAAAGTTTATTTTCTGCAGTAATCCTAGAATAAAAACATTATTTTAGAAGTTCCTCTTATGAAGAATGCTCTTTATAATTAAAAAAATACATAAAAATTGTATCAATGAGGACCATATCCTTGATTTTCTCTGGACAAATCTTTGGAAGATTTGGAAGTTGGGATTTCTTCAGTTTGTGCATAATCCTTGATTTTCTCTGGACAAATCTTTGGAAAAAAATTACTCCCAGTAACAATGTTATTGAAAAGTATTAAACTCTTGAATAAAATTAAATGGGTACATTTGGTTTAATAATTGAAATATACACTTTAATTCACTCTACTGTGCTTTGATTTCAACAGACAGAGAGTTAGATTTAAGTTGGGATTTCTTCAGTTTGTACATGCGGATCAGGGCTTTGATATTCTTTCATTGTAGTTCTGGGGTAAGGTTCATTTCCTTTCTGGATTTTTATTCATATCCTATCTATCTGTTGTGTTTTAATGTTTTGTACAATCAGTAGCACATATGGTGATTTTAATACAGATAGGCTGTATAGGAAAATCTAATAAAAATAAAATGCAGAATAGTGTGGTTTTCATAACAGATGTGTCCAGTCGAAATAAGTCTACACAATCTCAAAGTCTCTAAGTGACAAAATGCAGACAAAGAATAAAAAATTTCATTTGAGGAAGAGTTTTTTTCTCAGAGGGAAATATATGAATGTAATCAGAAGAGGGAAATGGATTTGCAGTTCAAGTAGCTAAATACTTCATTTTAAACTGAGTAGGATTTTTCAAACCAAATTGTATACCTTAAGCATGGGTAGTTATGAATTAGATGCTTATGTACTAAGAGCAACTACATAAGCCTAAAGGCACATTATTTTATTTATATTCAATATCCTGTGTACTAAAAATATATTTGTATGCCTAAACATATATATCCATATATAATTATATACACAAGGTGTGTGTATTTATACATTAAAAAATGAAATGTCTGCATATGTATTATATCTCATACACACACACACTATGTGTATATATATATTTCAGTAACTCATACATTGTTGAAAACAATGAAGATCATAATGTTTCTGCCAAATCCATCCACAGCTCTGACCAGCTGGAAGTCAGTGCCTGTACTACCAGTGAGCTCTAGGGCTTTGATATCCTGGTTTGAGTACATTACTAGTGTCTTTGGGAGAGTAATAATGAAAGAATAATAATTTTGCTACTGTTTTGTTGAGCTTGGTTAGGAAAAAAAAAAAAAGCAAGTAAATTAGTCCGCAGATGTCAAATGCACACTATAATGGAACCATGTAATTGATATTTTTTTTCATTTTTCTACTGTGCTAGTCTTTATAAAAGACAGTTCTTTCACTGTATCGTATTTCATACAATTTTTATAACATATTAAAATTAGCATATTTTTGTTTACTTAGATAAGGGTTTCTGAAGAAAATGTACTGAAATGTACCTGGTAATCTTCTGTGAAAAACCTTGACAGATATTCTTTTTCGTAAGAGCAACTGCACAATTGCTTTAAATGGCTCCTATTCTGTTTACAAAGTGTTGCCAGTACTCCATAGAAATAAATGGTGCATGCTCTAGACTTGATGCAATAGCACAAGACAGTTATTTACACAGTAACACTTAATTTGGTTCAGAACTCATAATGAAGCGAAAGAGACTAATAAACCCTATTGCCTTATTACCAGCCTAAAATGTTAGTGTGTTACTACGTTCAAAGTATAAAAATGACTGCTGATCCTGGCGCTTTGTATTCAGAAGGAGTCGGGGCTCAGTGATGGTGTAAATGGATGTCAAGAGGTCCTATAAACAGTCCCCAGCTGCAGCCAGCTGAGTGCCACAGCTGTGTGCTCCCCCTGGAACACAGTACCCTTGTCCTGAACAGAAGTGACTTTGTAGGCATGTCAATAAAACACTGATAGTCCATAGTTATCGTGAACACAAACCACCAGCAGTAAAAGATCATGTGTGGTTAGTATTTTCATGTTTTCCATTTAAAATTATGAATCTGACACAGATTCAGAACATCTCCAGTTATCTTTGCATGTTGTCATTCATTATTTGCACTTCACTGACATGAAATCAGAGCCGCAAAGTGCTAGTCACCATACAAACAGGGTCACAGACAGCAGTGCTTACATCAGGATTAGAAGAATAAAGTAATCAAAACATACCAGAAGCTGCAGGAGCATGATGCTTCAGCTGTCTTTGACAGAACTTGAAGTATAGAAAGTAAAGACTTACTTAAACCATAAAAGAACTGGAATTGAGGGCTGGAGCTCTATGTACTACCTCCTCCTTTCACCACAAGGTAAAGACCCCCTGACTTTTTAAGTCAACTGTCTTCCACAACGCTTCTCTGATCAGCTTAAAAAGTGTTGCTGTAAATTAGAATATATGTTCTCTTGCAGAGCTTGCTAACAAATGCTAGATTTCTACTAATGACAAGACAATGCTTCTTGGCCATTAAGGAGTAATGAGTGTAAAGATTCTGTTTCAATTTCAGCTTATTTAAACTCCATATAGCACAAACATACAAGATTTGCTTTCATTAGCCCTATTACTGTCTAATCTCCAAGGGTTATAAAGACTCCCTCATGAGGATGATTTCACCTTAATGAGTGAAATTATTCCCTCCATAAATTATATTATTCCCTCCATAAATAAATTCCCTCCATAGTGATGAAAGCTAAACAGCAATATTAATAAAAGGTCAACAATCTCAAAAAGGAAGGAAGAGAAGAATTTATGACATAAAAATGTTGAAAATGTGTATTACTCATAACTCCTACAGGTTTTTTCTTTGAATAAAGTAGTAGGGTTTTTGACATGTCAGGACACATTTTAAAGGGCTCATTTGTGTGAAGTTTCTGGAAAGCTTCCCACTTAAATAGCAATAAAACACACTGGAATCCAGGAAAATATAAAATAAACGTAGCTGAGGTTGCCAGTCAGACACAAAGACTTGGTTTACAAGTGAATTTTCAGAGTGCTATAAAAGCCCTACTTGCCAATTTGCCTGATTCTTTTTGTTTTAAGTAATCGAATGGGAGAGAAGACAAAGTGCTAAGTTAAAAAAACCTCACACACACACTTTTATCTTTTTTTCTTTCCCCAAAGTGAGTCCACGGTACACTGTTAGTGCTGAAGGTTTCATTCCTCAGCTTCCAAAGTTATTTTTGCAATCTGAAAAGGCTTTTTTCCTTTTCTTTTGTTCTCTCAAAGAGTGGCTACTGTTGATTGCAATGCTATATGGTCCATAGTTATTTTAACTCCTACCTTTTGTAAAAATTAAGCTCTAAGTCCGTATTTGCGCTTTTAAATATAAGAGGTTGCAAAACTCAAAGACTGAATGGAAAAACTAAAACATTTCGGCACTGAAGCCATCTTCAGGGAGATTAATTTTTATCTGTTGTTTTAAAAGACTCTGTATGGATTTATGAGTATTGTATATGAAGTCAGAATGTGCATTTATGATAGCCTGAAGTGCATCCTGGATTCACTCTCTCAAATGCTATCTATATAGCCAATCATAAATCCTACACAGTTCATTTGATCATGATACTGGGATTTTTAGCTGCAATTCTGGGAAGAAAGATCATCCCGACCACAAGCCAACACCTCACTTTTGCATATGTTTTTATTAATTATTTTTTTTTATAAATGGATAGCTCCAAAATTCTGTATTGGCTTTTTTTTTTGAAAAAAAAAAAAAAAAAAAAAAAAAAAATCTGTTTCTTGTCTTAGTCCCTTCTTTATCCCATCTACCAAAGTCAGACACTTCAGTAGATGAGAAAGGATTTCCATTATTAGACAAGTTTGTGACTCTTAGACTTTCATCTACTGTTGTCTAGTGAAGAATAGTGAGAAGATGATTGAGCCACACATACCACCTCTCCCCCTGTGGTTGCAGGAACACTTTGGCAGTCTTATTACTGGACAATCTCACTAGTACATGTTTCATCACTGTTATTCAAAGACGAGGAAAGCTTCCTACTTGGCCTCTTCATTTGATCCATGTAGAAAATTAAGCCAATCAGAATTTGTGACTCAGTCCCATTGATTGCTGGAAATAATTAAAACATTGTTGATGCTTATGGCAAGCTAAGAAAGTAATCATTAGCAGATGACTAAATAGAGTTGGTTTGGTCATGTTGATTAGTATATAAGTTTTTATTCAGAAAAGGAAGTCTTGTGACAGTTTAAATGGCAGGTGTCAGGATAATATGTGCCAAAACCAGCTAAGCTAGTGCATTGCTTTACGTATTGAAATTCAAATAGGTCTTGTTGAAGTGCAGTGAAGCTGCTAATCCTGAGATCCTTTGTAGTGCTCCAAGTGTGCCCCCTCTGGGCAGATAGTACTTGGTTGGTACTTCTGCTTCTCACCGCAAGAGCTTGTGTTCCAACTGCTGTGGTTACATACACTTCTGTGTACGCTTTACTGGAAGACCCTGTAGCTTGGCATGTGTGCAAGGCTTCCTCTGGGATCCTGCAAACAGTGACAGCGTGATGTAACTTAGAAGTGGTTTCTTTTATGCAGAATACGATTTACTGTGCCAAAAGGTGCCATGCCATGACTTTGCCTTTCCTGCCCGGTTTCTTATCTCATTCCAGAGCACATAATAACAACATAAACAAAACCACGGGGATGTGTGCAATATGTATGTATGAATGTAGGGGTTTCCCCCAGTTCTTCAGGAGGTATATCTTAGGCACGTTTGGAAATAGGACTGTTCAATCGGAATATGTTTAAAGCCCAGAAATGGCTAATCTTCTTGCCAGAACAAATTGAAAATCTTAAGAATGTATCTACTTTCAGGCAAAATTTAATTGCTCATTCAAAAAACTTGCCACTATACTGTAAAAACATATTTCCATTCAATTCTTTTCATGCTAGTTTGACTACTCCTAAACCATGACATTGTAACACCCATACAGAGTTCTTGTTCATGATTTCCCAAGTGGTCTGTCATACAAACTTACCAGTGATTATTCAGTGATGTGAATATATGTGAAAACATATGCAGCTAAGTGTATACTATGGTATAGTGGAATTGCTCTAATTTCACAATCATGAGGCTGCAACTGATTACAAAGCAGTGGGACAAGAAGGAGTATAAGCTGGAAAGTGGGGGATGGGAAGACTTTCAGACACTGCTGTGACAATTTATTTTGCCTTTGGTTTGTAAATTGTATTAACTTTGTAGTCTGGAGGAACCTGCTAAGAAATTTCAAATCCCCAGTAGATTTTTCTCCATACTTGTACAACGGCCCCTGCCCCTATAACAGAGAATGTATTTCTGCACCTTGGGTACCACAGTTCCTAGTTTTGCATCCTATATGCAACTGTGTTGAAGTGGAAACTTGAGAACAGCAACTCCTGGGCATTTACTCATGCTACTTCTGATATTCTGCTGGTAAACTCAGACTGAGAGGATGGAGGCATGAGTGTCTTAAAAGTACTGCAGCTAAATCTGTGACACCTCAACTGACAGAGTCATTAAAATTGCAGTAAAAGCTGAAACTATCCAGTGGGATTCTAATTAATATTTATAGTATCATTTGAACAGGATTATTAAAGGATCCCCTTTTACTCATTGAGAAATACAATTAAAATTAATATTTTGACATATTCAAGGTTTTTATATAAGTCCTGTTCTTACAATTTACAGCAGGCATCCAAGTGATCCTCACTGGATTAAATGCATTCTTTCTAAACCTGCCCTCAGGAGCACATAAAATCTCACATAATTGTCTTATATACCTGGTTTTTACTCACCTTCAAAAAAGGATCAGTTTGTTTTTCATGAAAATGTTTGCAAGTGTGCATCCCATACTATGTTTTTTCCTCCACTAAAGAGTGAAATAAACATAGTGTATTGTTTTTACAAGATCCTGATAATACAAAATGCTGAGTACCATTATAATTCCTTTCAAAAGTTACATATAATGTATTTGCATTTCTGGCCCTGTAACTAAAATAAAATATTAATAATGACAAATTTATTGTACAATTGAAACAGTTTCTATCACATTATTTAAGTATATCTGACGTCTCTAACCAGTAGCTTCTGAAAGGCTGTGTTGAGGTTAATACAAATCAGAAATATAACTGAAAAAGGCTATGTTTATGTTTATGTTTATGAATCGGGGTTTAAATTTCCATTGAAGGAGAAGGAAATCACCTCAGTCTCTAAGCATCCTTTATCCCCCATGCTATACTTAATATTTACATATAAAATTATGGACATTGATTAAAGCTTAACAGAAGTTATCCCTGTCAAAATTAAAGCAAAGTCAGAAGGTGGACCAGGAGTTTGAATTATGTTCCCAGTAGACTGAAATCTGATATTTAAGACTGTTTAAATATAGACTGTTATGACAGAATAATGTAGGAGGACATCCAAGTAGGCAACTTCACTGTTCTCTGAAAGACTTACATAAATGAGCTGGATGGAAAACTGACACAATATAGTCACAAGAAGTTTGGTTTAGCATGCTATCCTTGTAAAAAAACCTCCTGCCTTCTTGATAAGAAGAGATTAATTAAAAGCCTTCTAGATCTGTCAGCTATGGCAAAGTAAAAACATGGTTATTAGTGAGTTTAATTGCCTAGGACAGATTTTTTTCAATGTTGGAAGATCAAAGAAACAAGTTCAGTGGTCTAAGGTACGACAAGTTTATATAAAATAGCTTTTCAGAAGCTTAAAATAATTGCCTTCCTCTAATGCCTTGCATTTTTTAAGTGATCCAGGTTCTTATGGGTTTTAGGGGACTGTCTAACATTATAAATGTCTGCTTAGAGCCTCTGTTAACGACAAAACAACACCTCTGCTATGAAGAAAGTGTGAGAGAGTTGGGGTTGTTCAGCCTAGAGAAGAGTAGGCTCTGGGGAGACCTTATTGTGGCCTTTCAATACTTAAATGGGGCCTATAAAGATGGGGACAGACTTTTTAGCAGGGCCTTTAGCAATAGGACATGGGGTAATGGTTTTAAAGTAAAAGAGGGTAGATTTAGACTAGATGTAAGGAAAAAAAAGTTTACAATGAGGGTGGTGAAACACTGGAATGGGTTGTCTAGAGAGCTGGTAGAAGCCCCATCCCTGGAAACATTCAAGGTCAGGTTGGACGGGGCTCTGAGCGACCTGATCTAATTGAAGATGTCCCTGCTCACTGCAGGGGGGTTGGACTACATGACCTTTAAAGGTGCCTTCCAACCCAAACTATTCTATGATTCTGTGATTTAATTGGTACTGAAACCATTTAAATTAATGATAAATTAAATTAATTTCAAGTAGAAAATTTAAAATAATTCAGTAAAAAGTAATTACTCCTAAATATTAGAAAGAATCCTACAAAAAGAAACCTCTGTAAACATTTTGCCTTACATATTTATTAATTACATTAAATTATTTATATTTCTACATATGGTAATCATTATTCAATGGAAAGCAAAATTAAATCGAGATTATGACAGTAATTATATTTAAATCTTTTTAAATACGATTTAAATAGCAAATAAAGTAAAGAACAAGTCAATAGAAAAACTGATTATGCAACTATTGTAAAAATTAGAATAGGATTTTATTTAGCCTTCACAGATGCCATATAGTACTGAAAACATATACCAAAGTTTTTTTTTTTCACTGTACTGTACTGTGTACAGTACTCTGTACTATATACACGGTGAGAATGGAAGTGTGCATCCGTAAGGTAATCAGAACAGTTTTCCCCACCATGTCTGAGAAGTGGACAGGACCAGGTTAGTATGTAATACCATATTACAAGCATGCTTTTTACTTCATAACTTCAGTTATTTCTGGAATTTCTTCAGTCCTTTGATGGTATTTCTTTTGCTTAAATTTAGCCATCATAAGGGAAGCCTCTAGTTTAAAATAATCATCTGTTTCTCTTCAGCCAGGAGAAAAGAGATGCATGTTGTTCATCCCACCCATTTCAGACATAGAAGACCTACTGGTGATATTTCTCTCTCCAACATTTGTAGAAGGAAACAGATAACCACTTTAATCTAAGTATTCAATGTTTTGGCTTTTCAGTTATCCTGCTCTGTGCCAGCCAGATAAGTTCAAGATATTTCAGCTCAGTTATCGTAATTCTGCCTTAAGTCACTGGGTGATACAGATGCCAAAGGCTGAAACTTATCATTTTTGCTTTCAGTAGACTATGCTCGGTGCTAGGGTCAGATATGGAGAACAGACTTTTTACATAACAGCAGCACAGGGAACAAGGCCTCAGGAGCCAAGATTTCTAGCAAAGCAAATTGTTATGTTTAGGAAAAGTACCCAGAATACCGTCCTTGTAATGTACAGTATATGATATACATTGATTGTAACAACAGCTAATTAGTCAATATTCTCTCATTCGCCCCAGATCTTACCGGGTAACACCACCAGTGATCATCTGACTTCCAAACCTGAGCCCAACTTAGCTTTTAACTAGAAAATCATTCTTCCTGTCTAAAGTTATCATTCTTCCTTCCTGGAGTTTTCAGCCCTACTTATGGACCAAATATCACTGTGATTCATAACAGAAAAAAGAATGCATTTAGTTCCTTTCCACCAACCTGGAGGGATTTCAATTTAATATTTGAACAGAGAAATCTTTTCTTACATATTTATGTCTTTTGTCTAAATAATATCTGACAAGTTTCTTGGTGTTTTGTAGGTTATGTGCTGCTTTCTTAATTGGAGTTTAAATAAGTTGATCAAGAAAATAAACTATTTCAGATTTTTACTTACACATCTGGCTGCAAAGTAGCAGTCATCTTTCATTCAGCACATGCACACAAAAAAGCCCAAAACACAGGGCAAAAAGCAGCCAAAGTGTCACACATCTCTCCAAACAAAACTGTAGAGAGTTGAAGAATGTTGGTGCTTTGAGGGAAAGTCTGGCACTGAGCCAGTTACTGATCCTAGGAAATCTAATAAAAGCTTTTCCATAGATGCTTGAGATACATTTACCAGGAGTAAGGAGACACCATCAAAGTTCTGTAAATGTAGGACAGATCTTTTAATTACATTAGACCTAACAGACCCACAAGTGCATAATAAAAAAAAATGGATCTATAGTAGGCAAATGTTAATAAAACAATTCTAATAAATTGACAGTTCCTTTTCATTGCTGTTATAGTTAAGTATATTATGTATTCATAATAAAGTTAATTATCTGAAGCCCAAAACTATAATGAGGTAACAAATGGCCAAACAATTGGAAGTAGAGAACTGATAAAATTGTAGCAGCAGAGATATCCAGTCATTCAGGATTTTATATGTTTAGAAAATGGATTCTGACCTCACACCTCTCAAATAATTTTAAATTAATTATTATTTTGTAAAATGCTGTAAGTAAACATGTGGTTGGAAATGATTTTTCTTGCTTTATTTTATGTCTTGTGAGACACTTGGAACCATGAATAAATCTGTTCCATCTTCATTAATAGTTAGCGTGTTCCAGTTTATTTTTATTTTGTCCAGTGAGCCTAGTTCAATTGTTGCTATTTTTGTATGCTGATTTTCCTGTCTTTTTTGGTTATGCTTCACAGTTTGGTAGTTTTTGCAACTACAATGTGAATCTTTTCGTTCTTTCATTTGTATGTCTTAGTGTCCTACTACAAATAGTAATTGGACTGTTTCGCTTGCTAAATAGCTGTATTTTATGCTATTGTTTACCGATTTATAGTCTTGTGTAATCTTTATGCATTATGAAACTATTTTCGTATTACATTGTCCTTTTTCACCAGCGTGGGTGATGGGCATGGTTCTGTAACACCAGATACTTCTTCAGATCAGTTCTGGCTTATGTATTGAGATCCTGTTCTGTGGTGTATTTTAATATTTGAAAGGAATATTTCTTTAACACCTGAATTCAGACTATTTTTTCAAGTGTACAGGCATGAGATGAGATTTGGTCATTTGTGGAAATGAAGACCAGTTGTAATTTTGAATCTGAATTCTTGAATCCTGACTTTGTTAAAAAAACATATGATTCAGTGATATCTGTAAATAATATTCATAAATCCTACTAAGATTTTTGAGATAATTTATATTGGTAATGTAGTAGGCATGCTTATCAAAACAGTGAGTCAGAAAGCAGAGCTCTAGGAAAGTTGAAGTGATTTTAGAGTTGAGACAAAAATGTGGAAGTTGTGTAAGGTTATGTTCAGAATGACTATGACAGAGTAGGGCTTTAGAAATTGTGCCACTTTTTTTCTATGTACCTTTGAAATCTGCAAAACAGAATCTAAATATATGGAAGTTCTTGAAAGTTTCAGTGTTATAAAAGTCACAAAAGCTTGCATTCACAACCATTGTTTCATTTTTCTCAATCAAAAAACAAATTTTGATTCAGCTGACTGAGCTTGGCAAAGTTAGCAGGGAGCCCAATTTAGATTTGCAACAGGAAGTTGTCTTTAGATTTAACGATGGAGAGACTGGCATCTCTGCAATTTTACACTTGCTTAAGATTAGAGTCACTTTGAAATGTGTTGATCTGGTCCAGGTAAAATCTTGACAAGTATGCTAAATAGGAAAATAACGTCTGTGATAGCAATTTAGAAAGGGAATCTAATAATTTGAGGTTCAGAATCAGAAGTTGATAAGAAAAAAATATCTGATACATCTGATCATATTTTAGCAGGTATTATTTGGACTTGAGTGTTTAGGGTTGATTGTCCAGTTTTGGGTACAACAGCGGTAAATAAATACAACAGTGGTATTTATACACATTTATTTTCTGTTAATCTCTCTTCATTTTTTTAATTTCATTTTGTTTTTAGAAAATATTAATCCATCCTCAAGAATATTACCTTTTACTTTTTCAAAAGAGAATTTAGCAGGAAAACCATTAAGAATTTCATCAAGGACTATTATGTTAGAGAGTCAAATAGTACCTAGGTACTTGGAAAGCTGTCTGTAGACATATTTTGTAATAGATATGTTGAGCTGGGTATCATGAATGTAAAAGCATCAATATAAGAAATAGGTATTTCTTAATAGTATTTTTCTGAGTTTTATCTATATTGAACAATTGTTTTCTTACCTAGATCTGTGCTGTTATCACTGTCTACTGCTGTAATAATTGTTAGAATTTTATGAAGATACAGAGGCACCTAAGAAAAAATTTAGAGTCACCTGTGTCTTCACTTATTTCATCAACATCATCCATTCAGGCGTGTTTTGGCTGCTTGTATAGAGAGCTACAGAAATTGTTCAGTGATTAAATTAACACATTTTCAAATAATTTGCACATTATTGAAAGTTCAGGATAAATAAGTAATAAACATGAGTGTGACAGCAGTTAAAAACCTCTTGCTCCAACAAACCAAAAAGTAAAAAAACATGTTTGTTTATAACAAAAAGGAGATTTTCTGTGCTTTCTCAGGAGCATTAATTCTGCCTTAATGTATTCATTAAATCAAGAGGAGAGAGCAAGTATGAAAGCAAGTTAGCTGTGTGGTTCTTCACAACTTAGATCTGTTATCTGACAACTGCCCTAGAGCTGAAACTTTTAAGACGTGCCAGACTTCAAACTCCGCATTGTTCCTGTATAAAGTTACTCTGCATTCATTACAGTAATAAAACCATTGAAGCAATAAGCTTTAACAATGATGGATTTTTGGTAAATAAATTGTTCTGAGACATTCAAAAAACAAGTGAATCCCCTAAAATAATGATACACAGTATTATATTATTTTATTTGCCTTTCACTTTGAAGCGATAATTTTATTTTATTTTATTATTCTCTGTTTATTTACTTAGAAAGTTAAGATCCTAGGATATCTAAAGACCAGCAGAGGCTAAGAAAACATAAACTGTTATGGAATATGTGATAAAATGATAAAATTTGGCAGTAGTGTTTATACAGTATTCTTATTGAGGTAAAGGACAATTAAGGATTTGCATTAGACACAGGTGGCAATTCAGGATGAAGGCATTGTGAAGTCTGCATTTTAATAGAACAGTGATAGATTATCATATGAAAATCTAGATCGCTTGTTGGCTGCCAGTTAACATATGCTGTGATTTTATGTTTGTTTCACATAATGTATAATTACTCTCCATAAATCATAATTTTATAATATAAAATTGAAGTATCTCCCTTAATCTACCCGAAAGTCAGTTTTAGCACTAATTGATGGGTAAATTTGCTTGGTGGGAACCGTAATTTCTTTAGTTTAGGTTTGAGAACCATTTGACCCATTAAAAAAAATAAATGAGTGAAGCTATTCAGAAAAAAAAAAAAAAAGTTATTGAATTGCTGATTACTGTGTACAAAGGGAATTTATGCTAATGAGATTATAAAGACCTTTTTCTGTTATTTAAGACAGATACAGTTCTCTTATTTAAGCAAAATGTTTTAAAGCTCAGCGTATTTGTACAACCCCAAAAGACACAGGTAGTCTCAGACAGTTTTAATTCCCTCTCTTTTACATTTTCCTATAATTGCTTTGGGTGAAATGTTGCCCTCAAGTCTCAGTCTTGAAATCAGTAGGAGTCACACGAGTTCTACAAAGGCTGTAAATTGGAATTTAGTGAGCAGTGAATCAGCCGGACTCGTATCACAAGAGTCTTCAAAATTTTTATTAAGGAAGAGTTGTTTAAAGTGATGTGTCCTCGAGATCTCAAAGGCTGGTCAGCATTGATTCAAATGGTCTTTACAATCAGAACTTAAACGTAAGTTAAAAAACACATTTCAAAAAAATTTTCTTTCTTTTCAAACTAAATTATTCAGATCAAAGTAAATATTTTTAATTTAAATTAAAATTAAATTAAGTTAAATTACCTTTCCAAAAAAATCTTTGCTGCTGTACACGCTTACCAGGTAGTATTGCCTTAAATCTTCCTTCCTACCTGATACTTTTGTGTTCTAGGACAGGACAGTGTTTTAGGGTGTTTCTGATTCAGGATTTATACAGACACAATACAGTGACAGAAGCCTTTAAATTTACACCAGCTTTCCCAAAACAGCATCTGTACATCCTACCAGTGTTCTACTATGTTTAATATACAGTGTTATCTGTTCACGAAGTAATTTATTATATGTGCTTATGAAAGAACTGTGCAATTTATGGAAATAGATTTAAGTTGTATATTCTTCAGATCTTCCAACTTACCATAGTATACCATGTAAAAATTCTTTTAGGACCTGAATCTTTCCATCTTGGGTATTGTCTGAGAGTAAGCTACAAAGTCCAAAGTCAAAGAGAAAGCAGTTTGTTTTCCAGTAGCTGCATGGGATTTTTGATAGCATTACCAATAATCAGAACAATATTTTCAATACAATAAAACTTACCTGTATATGCACTAAATTAGTCAATGAATACCACAGTAGAGGACTTTTATGTACATGTTTACCTTAACAAAAACAACTTAAAACATATGTTGCCATTACTAACAGATGGGAAGTTGATAGAAAGATAGCACTTCATTTTACATCACTTATTTTTGGTTTATAGCCTTTTAACACTGTTTTCCTGTAACATCAGTTGGGTATCCATTGTGTTCTGTATGAGAGAACAAGTCTTGTTCTTGCAGTGTTACAAAATCAATACCTAACAGCTCTTTCATCCTGCAAGCTAAAAAAAAATAAAAAAAAAATAGTACCCTTGCACAAAGTAAGGACAGAAGATAAAACACGACAGTGTTGACTATCCTGTCATTTATAGGTTCCTTTGTATCCTTAATGGCCCTTAGTCATTATTAATATGATTTTTGTTTTTTAAACCTCTCTGCATGTACAGACATAATTTGCAAATGCTGCAAATGGTCAATATAGGATCAAAATTTGAATAGATTAAACAAATTGTCTGCTCAGTAGTTTTGCAGTTTCTTACATATATTGACCACTTATTTTCTTTGTTTTGCAGATTGTAGCTTTGCGTGAACAAAATGCACACATTCAGAGGAAAATGGCAGCTGGTGAAGGGCCTGCCGAATCAGAGCATATTGAAGGAATGGAGCCAGGGCAAAAGGTTCATGAAAAGGTATAAATGCTAGTCCTCATTGAATCACACAATCAATGTGACAAAAAATCAGGTGTTAGATTTTTGCAATGTGAATCTTTTATGGGTCATCCCTTTAGAATACTGTCTGGCTACTGAAACCAGTATCAAAAATGAGTTTGTTTAAATGGAAAGGAAATGCAAATGGGCAAGTCCTTGCTCTTTGATAGAGTATTGAGTTAGACCCACAGCTTATAACAAACTTCTCAGAATTTTTTGTGTAATGCTACAATTAAGGATACTATATCCTGCTGAGCTATCTTCTGTACATCACAAACAGAAAAGCAAGGAGTAGTGGCACTTATATGTGAAAGGGTAAATATGCAAAAACTGCTGACAAAATAGTCTATAAGGGGATAATAGAGGCCTAAAAACTAGAAAAAGTTATTTTGCTCTATGCTACCTATAGATACTCTTCAAATTCATGTCCATGTTCATACAGAGAGAAGAGCATTTTACTTACTTAACGCTCTTTCAATAAGAAATAGGTATTTAGAATTTAGGCTAAGTATTTGCTAGTATTTGCTACTTAAGGCTGAAAGAGAAAAAAAGGTGGAGAATATCTGATTTAGAAACAAAGTTTTCTTCTAAGCCTTAGTTTTCCAGAATGATAAAAACCAAGTTGCATATCTTCCTCTCTTGCTTCAGTTATAAATTAAAATGCAAGCATAACGTGATGTTTGGCAGGCAGCTGAGATTAGTAGAGCTGCTGCTTGTATGTCTAATTATGCATTTTTGTCTAATGGCATGTGATGAACAGTGGCATAAATCATACCTATAAAAGTAGCACTCATCATTACTTATTTATTTTATAGGCAATCCAGTTTACAAGGGTGCGCTTGCACTGCAAGCATTAATTTTACATGTTTTTCAGTTTATTTTATGTGTTAATTTTCTTTGAGTAATCTGTGTGGTTGAGAAACATACAATAAACAAATACTGTTCAGCTACTTTCCTCTTCCTTGCAAAATCTTACTGACACATCTGTGAAATTTTGTTAAAACAGTGAACATCCCACTCGCTTGTGCTTTTAAATACATCCACACTGCTTAGCTGAAAATCTCATCATTTTCCAATTTGCAAGCTATGTCTTCTGATCTGAGCAGTTGGGCTCATTACTTACAAGCAGAACTAAGTGGAAATAAGAATATCTGTCCTCTAAGAAATCTGCATATTTAAACATCAATGAAAGAGGAATTAAAGTAACACATTATTATCATTTTATATTAAATTCTATGCTTCTTAATCAAAATTATTGAAGTTGGTCTTGCAAAACTGAATTTAAGGTTTGTGCTTACTAATTTTTGCTCCCTATAGTAATGAAAACAGTTAACAGGAGGCTATATTGACACCAGATCAACCAGTGCACTCTAATTCACATCATCTGCACTAGCTGCTCTCTACCTTTCTTCTATTACCTTAGTGCCCACCATCAATTCCTTCTTATTTTGTGAAGTTCCGACTTTGTAAGATACTTCAGCTTAAGCCCAGAGTCTAAGCATACATTTAGAAAATATTCCTTCAACTTCAGCAGTAGGGATGGAGAACAGTAAGCTAGGAGGTAATGGTTTGAACCATTTTATAATGCAAGGTTCAGTTTCAGTCAATCTGAGTAGATCCTATGTTTTAGGTTTTGACTTTGTAGCTAATAGTCACAAAAATTATATACGTAAAACTTAAGCAGGAAGTCACCATATTAATTGTGCCTATCGTTTTGGACCTTCCAGGAGATACAGACATGCTAAAGCCTATGCATACATAGAAGTAGAGCTTGCTTAGAGGTTACCAAAACAGACAGTCCCAAACCGGAATAGAAAATTAGAGGATTCCTCAGGTAAAAGGTCACAGAATCACAGAATGTTGGGGAT
>NW_010318972.1:4306-4800 GCF_000700745.2 Antrostomus carolinensis | reverse complement strand
GGGGGAGGCTGCGGTTCCCTGCCCACACGTGTGTGTATATATGTATATATCTATATCTATATATCTATATATTTGTGTGTGTGAGCCCCCAGCCCTTGACCTTTCCTTTCGGGTTCGTGGGGGGGCAGAGAGTCTGTAGGCAGCACGCTGTGCCGCCGGCGAGCGGAGGGGAGGCTGCGGCTTCCTGCCTCCTGCAGCCTCCCAGGAAGGGCTGGGGAGCACTGGGGAGCTGCACCCCTGGAGCAGAGAGCCCCCCCTCTGTAGGGACACCAACCAGCCCCTGCCATAGTCCTGCTTGGCAGTGGGAAGGAAGCACCACGCGTGGGGATGCCCCGGTGCTGGTGTAGCCATGGCAACGCCAAGTAAATAAAGCACCTTTGCAACTGGCAAATTGGCAAATTCGGTGGGGAATGGGTGTGGGGGGGGAGCTGTGATGGAGGGGAGCAAGGGGGCTGTGATGGAGGGGAGCACGAGGACTGGAACAGCTTGAGTGA
>NW_010318972.1:3965-4222 GCF_000700745.2 Antrostomus carolinensis | reverse complement strand
GTCAAAACCAAACCCCGAGGGAGCAGCTCTTGGCTCCCTGGCATCTTGTGCCAGGCTGTGATGTGGGTGCTGGGGTACCCTCCAGCTTACCCCACACCCAGAAACCATCGTAGAGGGGGCAGATGGAGGGACCCTCATACTTCCACCCCTCTAAATCCCTCTGGATTTCCAAAGCTTGGCACTCTCCCCCTGCCACCGCGCAGCACGGGGCCTCGGGGCTGAGGTGCAGTTGCTGAAAGAGCTGGTGCAGATCGACT
>NW_010318972.1:0-3955 GCF_000700745.2 Antrostomus carolinensis | reverse complement strand
GATTGTTGCTCACAGGGGTGGGTGGGTGGGTAGAGCAGGGCTCCTTCCCAGCCCTGTTTCAAACACATTGGCCTTGGCATCTGGTTGGAGCTTGCCTGGCTGGCGGGAACCTTGGTTTGCTCTGCTCACACCTCTGCTTTTTGTCTCTTTTTTTGTTTTTTTCCCCCCCATTTTCTCTCTGTTTAGCTGCTTCTAGAAGAATACGCCAACAGCGACCCCAAACTGGCACTTACGGGCATCCCAATCGTCCAGTGGCCCAAGAGAGATAAGGTAGGAGCTGCGAGGAGGGGACCTGGGTGGGTATCACGTGTGGTTCTGCTGATTTCCTGCCCTTGGATGAGTCGTTGCCTGTGACTGGGGTGAGGTTGGCATCTCTTCCCTACCTGCCTCAGGAGCCTGAGCCGACGGGCAGAGACAGGCCGTGGGGCACAACCACCTCCACCACGGGCAAACCTGTTTGCTGGCTGTGGTGGAGATCTCCCACCGTGCCAGTTATCCCAGCTCAGCCCATGGGTGGTAACTGGATCATCTAACAGGTAGTAACTGAGTCAACCCCAACTGCTCCATATTCTCCAGCCCCTTGGTCATGCTGAGGAGATGGAGCTCTGCTGTTGGTGGAAGGGATGATCCTCTAAAGGAAGCTCTTCCCACAGCTTTCCAGCTTGATAAGGGAGTCCTGGGTCAAGGGGGATGTATTGCTATTGCATTCCCCGAGAGATGAAGGGTGAGGGGTTGATGGTCAACATCAGCCCTGCCTGTTTGGTGGGCAGGTGAGCATGTCCCTACAGCCTGTGCTGTAGCCTTGGCTTTTGCAACCCCAAAACATCTCTACCTGCAGATAGCAGCCAGCTTCTCAGGAAAGGGACCTTTCAGTGCACCCCTGCCTTTCCCTCTCCAGCTGTGCTCATAACCCAGGGCCCAAAGCTGAGCCACGGCCTGGGCTGAGCTTGCTGGGCAGATGGAGGTGAGGAGCAACCTGTCTCTGTCTGGCCAGACTTCCCCTCCACAGGCCCGACAGGATGGTTCCCGTAGGTCACTGCTTCCTTCCTGCCAGGAGATGGGCTCATGGGCAGACATATGGGAAGAGCAGGACCCCATCACACTGGGAAGGGTGGGTTCCACCCCGTCTGGGTGTCTGCAGACAAATGAGCCTCTCAGATTGTCCTTTGAAGGTCCCTGCCCAAGGGGATCCAGCGTGATTTGCTGGTCCTTGAGCAGCACAAACATCTTGGGGAGCTTTTCTGGGAGATCTGGAGACATCTGCACACTTTGGCTGCAGCACTCAGATGCTCAGTGTATCCCCAACCCTGTCCTTGTGCTGGGTTGAACCTGCCCTTCTCCAAGGAAGGCAGCATCATGGCTGATGCCAGAAGGATGCTGGAGAGCTGTGGTGTCCCACCCGCCCTCTAAACAGGGGTCCTTGGGTGTTCCCAGCCTGCCACGAGCTTGTGATGAAGAGTGACCTGAGCACTCGTGTCAGAGCTGAGCCCTGTCCCCTTGAGCAGCTGGTGGAGGGACCTGGGTGGCACAGAGAGAGGACAACCTTCCTGGCTGCCTAAGGAGGCTCTGTCATTCCTTGCCTCAGAAGGAAAGAGTTGACTGTTGTTGGAGCGCTGCAATGCTTTTGGGACTCAGCAGCCCTTTTCAGACCCATTTCTGACTCCTGATGGGGGGTGGGAGGAAGGAGAGCTCTGGGTGTGGGGTGGTGAAGGCTGAGTGAGTGTTCTGTGGGGGCAGCACCCATACAGGCCCCTCTGCAGAGAGGAGCTGCTCTCTGGCACCTTATCTGAGGTGGCAGTGAGGGAGCCGGGGATCAGAGGTTTCCTGATCCAAGCTGAATGCAGCAGTTCGCTCATCTCACACCACTTCCCTCTCTTATTTCTGTTGCCAGCTAAAGCTCCAGGCCCGGCTGAGGGTGCGCCTGCCCACCATCCCCATCACCAAGCCTCACACCATGAAGCCAGCCCCCCGCCCCACACCCGTCAGGCCCACGGTCTCTCCCATCGTGTCTGGTGCCAGGCGGAGGCGAGTGCGGTGCCGAAAATGCAAGGCATGCATGCAGGGGGAGTGTGGCATGTGCCACTACTGCAGGGACATGAAGAAGTTTGGTGGGCCTGGCCGTATGAAGCAGTCCTGTGTCCTCCGGCAGTGCTTAGCGGTGAGTCTGCTGCCAGATCCTTGTCTCAGAGTCACAGTCCCACAGAATTACCTGGATTGGAAAAGCCCTTTAAGCTCATTGAGTTCAACCACGAACCCACCACTGACCAGTCCCCTATGACTAACCCATGTCCCTCAGCACTGTGTCTACACAACTCTTCAATCCCTTCACGGATGGGGACTCCACCACTGCCCTGGGCAACCCCTTCCAATGCCTCAGAACCCTTTCAGCAAAGAAGTTCTTCCTCACATCCCATCTCAACTGCCCTGGCCACAACTGGAGCCCATTTCCTCTTGTCCTGTCCCTTGGGCCTTGGTTGAACAGACCCACCCCCACCTCTCTCCACCCTCCTCCAAGGGACTTGCACAGAGCCACAAGGTCTCCCCTCAGCCTCCTTTTCTCCAGGCTCAACACCCCCAGTTCCCTCAGCCACAAGGGAACTCAGCACACTTGTGCTCCAGACCCTTCCCCAGCTCCGTTGCCCTTCTCTGGACACGCTCCAGCACCTCCATGTCCTTCTTGTAGCAACTCTCTGTGGCCCATTAGGGTCAGACAGAGGAGGGCAACGACCAAGTTTGATTTCTGGGGGATAGTTGGCCCCTTCCTCATGATTCAGTGAGGGAAGTGGGGAAGAAAAAGAGGAAAGGAGGACAGCCGTCCCACCTTGCCCTGGTTTCACTCCTGCTTTCCTTTGTAGCCCAGGCTGCCTCACTCGGTCACGTGTGCACTTTGTGGGGAGGTGGATCAGAACGAGGACTCGCAGGACTTTGAGAAGAAGCTCATGGAGTGCTGTATCTGCAACGAGATTGTTCACCCAGGCTGCCTGCAGGTGAGCAGTGTGAACACTGAGGTAGAGGAGGCTTGGCTGTGAGGAAGGGCTGCTGCTGACTGTCCTCTTCTCTTTGCAGATGGATGGGGAAGGGCTGCTCAACGATGAGCTCCCAAACTGCTGGGAGTGCCCCAAATGCTACCAGGGTGACGACGCAGAGAAGGGCCAGGTAGGAGGCGAGGAGTGCTGTTACAGGGCAGGACACATGTCCTTCATCCTGCTACTAGGGGATGGGCAGTGTTCAACCCAGCCGGGCTTGAGGGCAGGCAGGCACCAGTGCAATCCAGTTGGGTGGTGACTGGTGAGAGTGGGGATCATTGGGGGTGCAGCACGGCAGCACTTGGGGGGCCTGGCAGCATCCTCCTGCAATCCAGCCCTGGGATCCCGCAGCGGGGTGAGCTGACAGCCCCCTGCTCTCTGTCCCTGGCTCCCAGGGAGCCCGTCTGCAGGCCAAGGCCAGGCTCCTGCAGGGACAGCCGGGTTCCTCCACCAGCCAACAAGCTGGTGACACCGTGTGGCACCAGATGGCCCACTGGCAACTGCCAGTGCTGCCCAGGGCACCGGCCTACGGCTGCTTGGACTGTGCCCACTGCTAAGGCAAGCCAGGCATGGGACAACCACCCTGAGGGACACCTTCACCTTCTCCTGGGTGATGTGCATGCTTGAGGTGCACATCTACCCGGTTCCTGGGTCCCCCAGCACTTCAAGCAGATGTGATGAGCACCCCTTGTCCCCACGGTGCCTTGTCCCAAGCTGTGATGCTGAGAGTTTCCACTGCAAGAGGCAGGAGTGGAATCCACCCCCAGCCTCGGGGGACACCCCTTTTGTGAAGGGGGAAGGAACAGTGTTGGTTACTGGTGTAGGTGGAGTCTGGTCTGGGTGGTACTGGGTGCTGGTGTGATGCCAGCACAATGATGTTGCCGTGGGGAAGAGGAGAGGGGGGATGTGTTCCCCAGGCCCACCACAGC
>NW_010318971.1:1385-1782 GCF_000700745.2 Antrostomus carolinensis | reverse complement strand
TGCCTCAGCGACGCCGACTTCTTGTGCAATAAACAATAAGCAGCTGCCGAGGTGTGTGTCCCTGGTCGGTGTCACGAGGGGGACAGCCCGGTGCGGCCCCTGGGGTGTCTGTGTGGGGACCGGGCTGAGGGGCCGTGACGGGTGCCCGGAGCTCGTCAGCGGGGGTGTAAATAATGAGTATTCTTTCCCCGCACACGCTGTGCAGGAGGAGCCAGGCTGGGTGCAGCGCTCCTGCCTTCGCCCAACCTATCATCATACTTGGCTAAAAATGGCTCCAGGACGCTTTGCCAGAGCTGGAGCAGCCGCCCTGTGCCACCCAGAGCAGCATTGGTGGATAAAAATCAGGTGAATGAGGCCAGCGGCCACAGGCTGGGGGGGGGCGGGGGCAAAAAAAACC
>NW_010318971.1:0-1094 GCF_000700745.2 Antrostomus carolinensis | reverse complement strand
GCTGGCGGCGTTCGGTGAAAAATCCAACCCAAGCAGAACTGAACAAACCCGCGACTGACGGCAGCGGGGCCAGCAGCAGCCAGCGGCTCTGCTGTGACTTTGCTTTTCAGCAGCTGCTTTGGCTGGTTGGTTCTTTGTGTGGGGTTGGGTTTTTTTTTTTTTGTTTTGGGGTTTTTTTTTAAACAGGCTGTACTTGCACGGTGCTGTGGGATATCCTTGCCTTGCTCTGCTGAGAGGCCAGCCTGTTTTGGTGCCACCACAAATGTTTTAACCACGAAGCTTGAGGAGCAAGAGATGGGCTGGCAGGGCGTCCTGTGCGGCAGAGCCCAGGCCTCTCCCCAGGCCTGCAGCAAAGCTGGTTCCTCCAGTGGCACAGAGCTGTGGGAGCTGTACTGTGACTGGGGACGGTGCAAATAGTGACCAGACTAATATACAGATGTCTACATTGCATAAAATTGGCCAATTGTAATGAATTAGGCCTGAAAAAATGGAAATACGTGTGCACACTGCAAACCTAGTGTGGTAATGAGTCTCATGGGAGGAAGGGCAGATGTTCTTCATAGTGTGATAGCACCACACACAACCTTCTCACTGGAGCAGGATCCTGTCCTCTCTCCCTTCTGTTTCCCCTGTCACAGTTGGGTGTTGGTTTTTGTTGTTGTTGTTTTGGGGTTGTTTTTGGTGTTTTTTTTAAATAGTGTCAGGTACCAGAACAGCCACCCCTGATCTTGTCCCTGGCCCACTAGAATAGAGCAAAAAAAGGGAACAAACCAGAACTAGCCCAGCACGAGGCACAGCTGGAAGAAAGCAGCCAGCAGCAGCAACATCCTCCTTCCCAGTCACTCCCTTGTGCTTCCAAAACCCAGCACCTCCTCCCTGGCTCAGAAATGAACTGATGCCAATAAAACCGGTCTCACAAAGGGAAAACTCAAGTCTTGGGTAAGACAAGTACCTAAAATGAAGGCTAACAGAATACGTGGGAGAAATCCTCAGCTGTTGGCCTCCCAGTCTCTGAAGGTGCACTGGGGAAGGAAGAGTCCTGCACTGAAAAAAAGAAAGAAAAAAATGTCCCTCTTCCCTGCCCCGAACCCCCA
>NW_010318970.1:2831-3051 GCF_000700745.2 Antrostomus carolinensis | reverse complement strand
CCCCCGGGCCGTTTCCCCGCCCTCCCCTCCAGGCCGCTCAGTTAATCGCCAAACCGAGCTGAGGAGCGGGGACTACAGCTCCCGGCGTACCCGGGGCCGGGCTGCTGTGTCACTGCAGGGGGACAGAGCGACGGGGGGTGGGCAGCTCCCTGCCAGCCCTTCCTGCCTGTTTATCCTTGTGTGTTTGAATTTGAAGTCAAAAGCTGTACCTGTGAGCCTT
>NW_010318970.1:0-2765 GCF_000700745.2 Antrostomus carolinensis | reverse complement strand
GTTTATCCCTTTAGTTCTTCCCTGACTTTAGGTTTGACTCCAGTGACCTCCTTCTAGTTCTGGCCTTAATAAGAAAAGAGCCAGGCTCCGAATTTGGGTCCCCAATGCAAAACCCACGGAAATAATTTACCAAGCTGCTGTGAAGCACCAGCATAAGTAATTCAACCAAATGCAAGATAAAGGAGAAGCGGATCCTGTGATGCAAGCCCCTTTATCACCCCGAACGGTGTGAAACCCAACGAACGCGCCTTGTCCCACCCCTTCTGCCTTTTTCTGAGGGACTGATGAGAATTAAAAATAGGCGTTTGAGGACACAAGGGAAGGGCAAATTTTCAGTAGCTGTGACATTTACAGGTACATTTTTTCCCCTGTTTTACGCAGCTGAGACCTGTAAGAGCAAAGCCCAGCACAAGGACACGGAGGAGGAGGTTATTCCTGCGGCTGCAGGGTCAGTTTCGTTCACAGAAGGTCCTGTCTGGCCCCTTTCCCTGGGACTGGAGGTTCCCTGTCAGGAATGGTGGCTCATCGTCACGGCTGTGACGTGTTGAGGGGGCCTAAACCCCCAAGGAAAGTTAATTTCCTTTACAACTCCACCTACCCGCTCTCCAAATTTAATGGAAATCAAAAGAGAACAACCCTCACATGACAGAAACAGGGAAATTTTTGTGGCTCAGGCTCCCTGATGCCATCATTTCCCCAGCAAAACACCCTTTGGGTTGAAATCTTGGGGATGTGTTGGGATTTCTGTGTAGATTTATTTTTTTCTCTCAATCATAAATGTCTGGATCTGTTGAAAAAATAAAATCAACGAGTCGCTGAGAAGCACCAAGGCAAGTAGGTTAAACCACCCAAAGCTTGGATGTGGGGCAGACCTTGTCCTCTGTGGAGGAAAATCAACAATAACCCGGGCAGAGAACAGGGGGGACCAAGTTTAAACAAGGTCTCACTCTCACTGCGTGGAAGGAGGGAAAAATCTTTGTTTCCCTCACCCTTTGTCCATTTTTTTCTGTTTAAATTAGAGATTTCTCTTGGCCTGGAGCTCTCACCCCTGGACAGCGGGGTCCTGCTTTCAGCTGTGACCCCTCTGATTATTTATTTGTGTTATTTTATGACTCGTTAGAAGAAATTAAGCCAAGGAAAGCACACGGGGAGATAGAAGGAAAAGAGTCCAGCCCAGGAACCCCAAACTGCCGGCTCACAGTGAAGGTTCTAGTCTTGCAAACAACTTAATCTGTGTTTAATTTAATCCCAGGTGTTCAGTTGGGCCAGGCCTGCAGCCTGGGAGGATTGAGCCTCGCCTGGCACCAGTGTCCCCGCTGCCACCTGAGCTCTGTCACCCCAACAAGGAAACTCCCAGCACCCAGAGTGGAGCTTTACCGGGTTTAATCTGAAACTGGGACACATTTAGTAGCAGCGCTGAGGGTGGAAGGAGATCCAAGGTGATGATTTACTCCTCTGGTGACTTACTCACCCCCTAAACCCTGTGTTGAGCCTGGTTGGGCAGCCTCAACCCCCTCCCCAGGCACACAGAGATTTTCCTACACGCTTTGTTTTGTGTGTCATGAGTAATCCCGGTACCTCTGACCTGGGCTTTGCAGAACAGGGTGTTTCTGAAGAAAAAATGCTTTGCCTGCTCTGCTTTAGGTGAAGGGGGGAGGCAGAAAATGCTCCCAGTTATTGATTTTCTTTCTTTTTAAAGGCTGGCCTCCCTCTCCTGCAACCTACCTCACTGCAGGCGAGCTGTGGAGTTTTGGGGATGCCCCTACACTGAGTTTACATGGGATTTACGTGGTTTTACACTGAGTTTACATGGGATTTACGTGGTTTTACACTGGGTTTACATGGATTTTACATGGATTTACGTGGTTTTACACTGGGTTTACATGGATTTACATGGGTTTTACATGGATTTACATGGTTTTACACTGGGTTTACATGGGTTTTACACGGATTTACATGGTTTTACACGGTTTTACACTGGGTTTACATGGGTTTTACATGGATTTACATGGTTTTACACTGGGTTTACATGGGTTTTACACGGATTTACATGGTTTTACACTGGGTTTACATGGGTTTTACACAGATTTACATGGTTTTACACTGGTTTTACATGGGTTTTACATGGATTTACATGGTTTTACACTGGGTTTACATGGGTTTTACACAGATTTACGTGGTTTTACACTGGGTTTACATGGGTTTTACACGGATTTACATGGTTTTACACTGGGTTTACGTGGGTCTTACACAGTTGGACATGAAATTTACACAGTTTGACATGGTTTTACACTGGCTTTACGTGGCTTTTACATGATTTATATGGTTTTATGTGGTGTTACACTGGGTTTACATGGGGTTTACACAGGTTTACATGGTTTTACACTGGGTTTACAAAGGTTTTGCATGTGTTTACATGAGTTTTACATGGTTTTATATGGGTTTTACACAGTTTGGCATGAGGTTTATGTAGTTTTACATGGGTTTACACCGGGTTTACATGGGTTTTACACAGGTTTACATGGGGTTTATAGTTTGACATAGGGTTTACACAGTTTTACATGGTTTTTACACTGGGTTTACAAAGGTTTTGCATGTGTTTACATGAGTTTTACATGGTTTTATATGGGTTTTACACAGTTTGGCATGAGGTTTATGTAGTTTTACATGGGTTTACACCGGGTTTACATGGGTTTTACACAGGTTTACATGGGGTTTACAGTTTGGCATAGGGTTTACACAGATTTACATGGTTTTACACTGGG
>NW_010318969.1:0-10227 GCF_000700745.2 Antrostomus carolinensis | reverse complement strand
CCCCCCGCCCCCAAACCCAGCACACATGGGAATTTCAAAACTATCAAAAAGTATTTTAATATGCCAGTCTCAGAACTAAGAGGTGGGGCACATTCTTCATTACTCTGTCAGTTCTAGAAGAGAACTTCTAGAAATGTTTATGTAAAGACTGATTTATTAAAAACTGTGATGCAGCTTGTCTCACATAAATGCTGTCACTATGTTACCTTTGAAAGCAGGAGCTTGAAGATCTGTTTTAGTCAGTGTTTACATAGATAGAACATAAGATACTGTGGGAGGACACAAAGTAAATTTGAGTTTGATCGCTTCATATTGAAAGCTGAAGAAAATGAAAGGAGAAAGGGAAGAATGAGTTTGTCTCTTGTTAATTTACTGCTTTGTTGGTTTGAGCAATAGCTAATATACCTGTCCAGTGACTTAAGTACAACCTGTGTTGGGCCTTTTCTGCTACAAGGTGAATACATATCAACAATTCACGCTTTCTCAAATACAGATCTTCTCTAGAAGAAAGTATTAATTATATTCTATGGCTGTGCATATTACTTCTCACAAGACGCAAACCCTAGGTGTTCTGTCAAATGTCAATAAAGTCTTGGTCTGTGTATAAATAGTCAGCCTTGTCTCTCAGAAGTGACTATGAAGGCAGAGAGTATAGTGTACAAAATAAGATGGTGGAAGGAAAGAGGGAGAGGATTAATTCTTTTGCTTAAATAACATCATCAACATCTGGCAGAAATTGGGAAATGACATCTGTCACAGAACACAAGAGCAGAATCATTTGTAAGTGATACAATGGGAGCTGTATCTTGCAGCTATGGCAGTCTGCTAGCAAGGGAACCTGCTTCAGTACTCCTTCAGGGCCACGTATACTGTGCACGGTACAGCAGAGATCACCGAGTGGAAAACAGTGATGGCATGCTAAAATCCGCTTGCAGAAGACACAAGATTGAGCACCAAAAATCTACTAAGATGGATTTTTCAGAAGAATGTGTCCCTGTCCAGCATAGTAATTGATCTTCATCTAGTAAGATATAGAGCAGAGTCAAGTGTGCATAAATCATTCCTTGTTTGTTCTATTTGTGCTGTACATAGGTAGGATTAGAGAACTTTGGACACCGCTTATGTCAAAGAAAAGAAATACAGCAGCGTTACGATAAAGAAAGAAGGAGAACGTTCCTGTGCTACAGGCAAAACGTGCACCTCCACCAACCTGCAGTCAGGAACAAGCTTCAAGAGGCAAATACTGTCTGGAAAAGCAAACATACTGGTTGTAGTCAAATCATTTAAAAACAATGCCCTGTACTAATTGAGTGGACCTGGTAGGCAATAGTGCCCCTCAGTGAAAGATACCTGATACAAAAACATACTGAGCTGGAAGCTCCTCAGTAGGAATCTGAGCTGCTTAGTTCTGCTGACTCTGCTGCTCACTTATTGTAAACTCGGGCCTTTTATTTAAACTCAGTATTCCTCATCTTTCCCACGTGCCTTATGGTATTTAATAGATAGGTCCATGTTAAAACCAGTTAGGTATCTTGCCCCTGTACTCCAGTTGGGTACTAGATCGGGGAAAAAGTTTACAGGGTGAATGTTACCATATTTCTCATCTGAAGTATGAGGGAGACCAATAGACTGAATAGTTAGATACAGGAAACCATCAAGCTTTGTCAACATCTCTGAAACCACAGCAAACCACTGTGTTTTTAAGACTGGAGCTGGAGGATTAGGCCCACCCATTGAGCAGAATGATAAGCAGAGATGATCATTAATCAGCCTCCAGTATCACAGTGAAGTCAATTCCCTTAAATTCTGCCTAAGATTATTGTGTCACAGCCCTGGAGATGCACAGTCACAAACTCTTCCAGTGGTTCTACTGTATCTGTTTCTTACATTGTAAAATTACCACTTAAGTCCTGTAGCCTCTGTAGGCTACATTTCAGTTGGAGGATGTTATATTGACACCATTAAAATTATAAAACTTCCATATCTGATTTGTATAGAGAGTAAATGAAAGGAAGGATAGAAGGAGAGGTCAGTCACCATGGTGAGATAGCTCTCTGTGCAGTATCACTGACAGTTTCTCAAGCCAAGGATTGCTAGTCAGATGGCTTAGTTATTTTAATAGGGACTAACATGCTAATTTACATTTGTGTAAACTGGCTTATAAAAGTTGACAGTGCTTCTCTGCTCTTTTAAAGCTTTGCTACTATAGGGTAGATGTTGTCCTTTTTTCATCTCTTGCTGAGATCAGTATTGTAGTTCTGTGCAGTGTGTGCAGTTTTGTTTTAAACACGTACATCTTACGTCTGTCTTCTCTGGGGAAAGAAAAAGAGAAAAGAGGAGAGGAGAGAGAGAAGAGGGGAAAAGAAGGAGAGGGGGAAAGAATGGGAAAAATGAGAAGAAAGGCAGGAAAAGGAAAGAAATAGGGGGGAAATGAGTTCTCCTACTTTCTAAGATTGTTACCTATTTGCAGCCCCTTTAAACAAGAAACTCAGCTTCAAACCATGGGGACAATGTGCCGGTAGAAGAGGAATAAAAGCAAGAATGAATGATTCCTCAAAGAGGCAGAGAGATTCTGAGAGACAAGGATGTAGCTGCCTTGCAGATGTCCCCTTCACTGGTAGGAGCACATGGTGGCTGTCTCACATGTGGTTCATATCTGAGCTCTGCCCTGCTCCCACCAGTAGCAAACGGCTCTGCCGAGCACACAGAGAAATGCACGTGCTTCTGGTGATCACAGTGCAGCAGCGCAGGCCTGTCTCTGGCAATCTCACCCTCCTGAAGTGCCTCTTGAAGAGAAGCAGCTCTGAGAATTAATCAGGGCTTTCACTGCGGTGGGAGAATAATACTTTAGGAAATACAAGATTTGTAAGTAGTTTGCTATTTTTGTTTGATTTTGTTCTTTATTCAGTAGTGATTCATTGGTTTTCTGGCAGGGACAGGCTGTCTCCCATGTTGTCACAGCCCTTTCCACCCCCTGTGTAGATGGGTCATGCAGAGCAACCCAGCCCCACAGCAGCACATTGTCGAAGCCCAGAATGTGCTCAGGCACAGAAACCGGGGACACAGCATGTCGCTGTGAATGTGCTTCAGCCCACTAGAGCTACGGGAAGAGATGTTTCACCCCCTGACTCAACCTGTAATTAATTCAGGTAATTACTACAGTACTAGAATTCTTTGTACATTGAAGTACTGTAAATTGTGTCAATTCCTTGCCCAGAGTGTAAGGCTGAGACAATGCAAGAGAGGAGGGAAGCAGGGGGATGCCGTAACTGAGCCCAGCCCTCTGAATCTGAAGTCACACAGAGATTATTAGGCCTTACGGCTACAGAGACTACTTTTATGTGCACAATCAAGTGTATACTTGATTCATTTGCAGGAGCAAGAATTTAAATACAATGCAGATGATTGCAAATCATGTTGGAAGAAACAAGGTAGTATTACAGAATCACAGTAGTGTTGTCATGCAACAGAGACACCAGTTGTGCTCCCCCTGCTGAATTGAGGGATGATAGAAGCATTGCTTACTGTTAATAGATGATCTCTAATGCACATGACATTTCGTGGGCACATCATAGGCAGAGAGGCATATCCAGATTTTCTGTAAGTCAGCTTAGTTCTCTAACTTCTTCTGTGCCCAGTGCTGTGGAGATCATGACCTAGGAGAAGGCATGGGACACATATTATAGGTAAATAAAATGAAAGGGTTAAGTCTGACATTTGGGGCTGTGCCGAAGCGTCATTTTCTAGGCACAGCTCCTAGTAAATTTCACAGGGAATTATGTACAAAATTCATGGCATTATAAAGCATTATAATTCACTGCTATTATATGACCACCAGCTGCTAGCTTGAACCTACTACAGTTTCTTCTCTAGAGCTGAAAGGTAGAATTAAACTCCTTGTGACGCGAGCCACCTTTTTCATGTATTTGCACAATATCAAGTGCAGTGGGGCACTAATAACAATAGGAAATTTCAGCTTTTAATTTTGATCTTCAGTCTTTCTGGGTTAGCATTTACCTTTAAGGTGACTTAACTTTTTGCACATGATACAGTCTCTGGGTCTTTGAAAATAATTGTTTCTCTTGAGTTTTCTGAGTGGAATAAAATAATCGTCTTCGCCTGTAACCTTTTTAAAGTCCCTCTCCCATATGGTATTCATGTGGCATCACATATTACAATATAGGGTAATACCCTGGTTAATATGTGCTGTCATGAATATCCTTACTTGATGAACAGAATAATTAAGATCTCTGTGCATGGTGCATGATTACATATGGGCAACCTATTGGTATAATTTGTTATGATTAAATCAAAATAATGTATGACAAAAACAAGAGTTTTACCAGCATACCTGATATTTTAATCCATTTCATGTTTGGGCAGAACTGAAATATTAATAAGCAGAAAAATAAAGTATTCAAATTAATTCTAGCAGGAAAAAAAAACCAATTTTCCCTCTTTTTTTCTTTACCTGTTGACTTCTGGGACAGATGACAACCTGATACATTTCTCTGGAGGCTAATATCTTGTTTTCCAGAATACAAGTTTTCATTAAAAAATTATGACTTAGAAGGTGATGTTCATATTCATGTGAACAGAATGCAGGTGCTCTTCTTTGCTAGTGCCTACAGGCAGCCTGAAACAATCAATGTGACAAACAAAACCCCACAGCTGTATCAGCTATTAGCAACTTTAAACGTCAACAATGAGGATTTATTGTCAGTGTTCTCATTGTTGTTGATCCCAGCACAATAAAAAAATACAGGGTCACTGATCGATAAGATCCTCTAAAGTCATCAAGTCCAATCTAGCACTCTGATGAATAACGTCCTGTAGTCGCTCAAGCTCCATCTTAGTTACGCTTTTTTGCCCTCGCTGTTCACAGAATGAGTCTGCTTCACTCCAATGATTTAAAAGCTTCTTTTAATTTCCAGCCTAACTACGTGCAGTTTTTACTCAATCATTTTGATGCCAAAAATCTCTTTTGTCTCAAATACTTGTTAGCTACCACTGCGTATTTATCTCTCCCCCTCACGTGCAGCAGCTACATCACCTCTCAGCCTTCGCCTTGCCTGTCGTACAACAGGCTGCATATTCCCCTGGTGACAGTAACAGCTCTTCTCTCCACCTCTTCCACTTCAAAGCACTTTCCTTGAACTTTAAAAGCATTCTAGGTGAGAACTTACCCCATCTTTATGCAATATCATCAACACTTTCAGTATTTCCACCTCTTCTTTTCCTCTGCAAGTACTGCTCGTGGTATTTTCTAGACACATCACTTTGGCAGCTGACAGACCTTCTCTAACTTTGACTAGTATCCACGTCCTTTCTCACCTGAGTGATTTCCATCTGATGAGCTCCCATTTTATAGCAGACATTCATGTCATTGATCCTGCAGTGCGTTACCTTGCATTCTGAATAACTTCCCATTCCTCTGCAAACTCCTCTATTTATTGCTCTTTGTTTGCTGCCTCCAAGGGCGCGGGGAAGCTAGGCTGTGCTTCAGGCATTGCATGCTCAAGGAGCAGAGAAGGCAGGAGGAAATACTTGTACAGAAAAAAGGGAAGGGCATGAGGAAGTTGAAGGCAGTGCTGAAGGATGCTTTTCTTTAAAAAAAAAAAAAAATTAAAAAATTAAATTAGCCTTGTTTTCCAGAGTTGCTTTTGCTGAGGGAAAGATGAAATTATGGTTTTTCCAGCTGACTGTAAATGACGTTCTGCTTTGGGAAGAGTTTGGATTATTGCTGGACTGAAAAGCTGGATATAGCAATTTAATTTTTTTCCCCTTTTCAAATTACAAGATTTTTTTAGAAATTTTCCTTTGTCATTGATGGCAAAAATGAATTGGTTTTAAGGGTGATAATGCAAGTTCTTAGCCCAAAGTATGCCCTATTTTATTACATATCCTAAAATCATTTTTAACAGAAGTTTTAGTTACATATTATTTAAAAGGGTGAAGGTGCTTTAGAGTGTTGATTGTGCTTATAGCAACTTGGTTTAATTCTCTTCCGTCCCCATTATCACTTTCCTGTAACCAATTTCAATATTACTAAGGAGCTTTCGCTCAAATTGACACACATTCAAAACAAGTGACTGAAATGAATACATTCTGAATCTCTGCTGCTATATTTTTGAATATTTATTAACTTGAAACCTAAGAACTTGATATAATGGGGTAGAAGAATCTTTCCTCTCTTTTCATAAGCAAATTTTCTGGCGAATTGTGACAGAAAATACTCAGTTCCCCTCATTAATGAATCTGTCTTACACTTCACATGGCATGTGACTTGAGCAGTAAATGATGGTTTTGCAGCTTAGAACAGAAATACCTAATGATTTTTTGAGCTTCTTGAATTCCAAAGCTGGCCATTTGATCATTGTACAAAGATGACAATTGTCTCGGTACCCTGATTAAAATGGAACAAAACATATTTATAACAATAGTTTATTCTAAGCCTAGAGATAAAAATGCTTTTCTGCTGCCAAGTAGTCATCACCCACGGCATGTAATTAGCGACTTGCCTTCCACTGGTTTGAAAGATATTACTACAATGTATGCAGATAGTAGGATTTTTTAGGATAAGGCATTGAAAATTAAATAGAAACTACTGAAAAGAAACAATAAATGTATTTTCCATCAGAAAGCTAGCGACTTTTTAGAGAAAATGCGTAAGTGTGGCTAGTTTCCCATATTGTTTGCTACAGAATAATCCTTAAACACTTCACAAATGAAGGGTATTGTTATAACATGGAAAAAAAATGTAGTGCAATTATAAACTTGTTCACTATTTTGTTGGGTTTTTTTCTTCTCTGAGTTAGCCTCTTAGTTGATAACTTTTTGGACCACATGTGTTTCTTAAATCTTAGGCCACATTTATCTCTTCATTATAGAGATTAAATTTATGAAGAAAGCATTTTCCAATTTAACTAAGGGGAGAAATTAGGTCTTTGCATTTTAACAGGGAACAGCATTCACTGGCTTCAGACCGTGTCTGTTCTAGTATAGTCTGATATGGTCTCACAGTCTGAACTCAGCCCTGAGTCAGGGACCTCTGACTTCTAATCATAACCTGCACTGAGTCACTTTTCATGGAGTAATATTCTATGTCAAGTATGTGGAGAGCAATACTAATATCAATACTCACGACAAAAATACCCTTTAAGGACTCATTAATTAATATTTGCATAGTTTTTAAAAGATTAATATATTAAGCATTGTTAATATTGTGTACTTATTAGATTTGTTTTAAAATCTAGTTTCTGATTAATCCAAAGAGCATTATGAATCTATAGTAGTAGTATAGTAATTGGAATAGCTTTAAACGTGACAATGAAATGCCTAATAACAGGCAATTGCCTAGATACTTTTTGCTTTCAAATACTTTCTCCCTGTAAGAAAATGTCAACAAAAATAATACAAATAATAATTAGTGTTTGGTTAAAAGATGTATCTAATCTTTGAAATGGCAGGACTGGATGAAGTATTTCTTTATTAATTTAAAATTGTTGTTATTATATGTAACTCTTGATACCGAAAAAGCCGGTCGGAAGAAACTCCCTAAGACTCGTTTGGAGTTTTAGGAAGCCGGCATTCTTTATTGCAGCGCCGGTTGCACGGGGGATCGTCCCACCTATCGTGCGTACCAACTTGTCCTCTACAAAAGCTTTATGCTGTCAAAACATGCATATTCATTTATTTTCCAAGAAATTATTAACACATTCATCACATTTCCAATAACTTATTAATACATTTAAATGTCATTTTTGCATGTGTAGCAGTCGTAATCGGGGTCATCTGATGACCACAGAAACTTTTGTAACTGTGCCCTTTAGTTGAACTTTTCTTCTGCGCGTGCTTAGTCCATCTCTTGGCCTGTTACAACACTTCTGTCTCCACAAAAGTGGTTTATTCTGGCATCTCTACCTTATCAAAGATTCAGCCCCTCACGTCTCCTGTTACCTTTCTTAGATTACAAACCTGACTAGCCCTAGCTGGCATGGAACTGACTTTCAATGTCACATTGTTTTAAGCAGAAGGGGGTGTTCTTTCGGTATCACTCTCCAACCAATAACCTCTCCCCAGTTTATGGAATGATGCCCGAGGTAATCAAGCTATTTTATAGAAACAAATTTTGGTGATAGTTGTAGTAATAGCCACTGTAACAAAAATGCCTACATGTTACAGAGATTTAAGCAGGACTTGGAAGGACCAAGAGTTTGTTTGCAGACTTAGAACCACGCAATGGTTGGAATGATTGCCTGAAAGAAGTAAGACCACAAGACAAGATAGGATTCAGTTCATTTGAGAAAGATAGAAAGATTGCTGATTATGCAAAAGGAGGAAGCACAGCGTAAAAACTTGAAGAAAAATGTGAATGAGAAAGGGAGCATTCATGTGGAGAGGCCAGCAGTAAGAAAGGCAAAAAGCTGAGGCTATCACCAGGAAAGGTTGGCTACCTCTTTTTTAAGCCCATCTTTGTTGCAAGAAAACATGTTTAAACATGCTCCAGATAGGAGATGACTAAAAAGTCAAGCTGAACTGAGGTGGAACTGTTGCTGGAAGTTCTTAAACACTTTTTTTCATCTTTTTTCACTGTAGTATTCCAAGAGAAAGAGTGCAATCAGAATTACCAACTGGTGTGTAAGTGTGCACATACAACTACGTGTGTATAAGGGCCTAAGTAGTCAGCAGTGCTGTCAGAACACAATGTAATTTATATAGATAGGAATTAATTAAGGTACAATTTTCAAAGTAATTAGGTTGAAAATAACCAATTTATCAGAAGCAGGACAGATATTCAAAATAAGAATTCAGTGCCAGATACTGAATGGCATTTCAGTGCTTAAGTTACATGTTTGGGTAGGAGAGTAAAGGCTTGTGTCTACAAAGCATTTTATTTTTCCCAAGTTTAGTTAATTCACACAGAAGTGACCTGTGTTCAAATCTGAATGCATGTGGTGTGTCTGTAGAGGGACCTTGACAGGCTGAAGAAGTAGGCCAACAGCAACCTCATGCAGCTCAACAAGGGGAAGTGCAGAGTGCTGCAGCTGGGGAGGAACAATGCCATGCACCAGGACATGCTGGGGGGCTGACTGGCTGGAAGGCAGCTTTGCAGAAAAGGATCTGAGGGTCCTGGTGGACACCAAGCTGAACACAAGTCAACAATGTGCCCTTGCAGGGAGAGCTAACAGCATCTTGGGCTGCATTAGGAGGACTGTTGCCAGCAAGATGAGGAAGGTGATCCTTGCCTTCTACTCAGCATTGGTGAGGCCATACCTGGAGTGCCAGGTCCAGTTCTGAGCTCCACAGTACAAGAGAGACATGGAGCTATGGGGGAAGAGTCCAGTGAAGGACCACTGAGATTATTAAGGGAGCATCTCTCATATGAGGAAAGGCTGAGAGAACTGGGACTGTTCATCCTAGAGAAGGGAAGGCTCAGGGGAGGTCTCATCAATGTGTTCAAATACCTGAAGGGATGGTGCAGGGGGCATGGAGCCAGGCTCTCCTCACTGGTGCCCAGTGCTGGGACCAGAGGCAGAGGGCACAAACTGAAACACAGGAAGGAGGTTCCCTCTCAACATCAGGAACTGCTTTTTCACTGTGAGGGTGACTGAGCACTGGCAGAGGTTGCCCAGAGAGGTTGTGGAGTCTTCACCCTTGGAGATATTCCAAAGCCATCTGGACATGGTCCTGGGCAGCCTGCTGTGGGTGACCCTGCTTGAGCAGGGGTGCTGGACACGATGACCTCCAGATGTGCCTTCCAACCTCAACCATTCTGTGATTTGTAGTGTTTGTCTCCATCCTAGAGTCTTGGATCCTTTACCTGGAATATAGTTGGTTTAGGGCAACAGTTGAAATGAAGTCAGTAGTTTCCTTGGCAAATATTCCCGGGCATGGAACAGGACAGTTGGCTTCTATGTCTAGTCTTTACTGAATATACGGACACAAGTCAGTACGTACGTCTGGGAACTAGGGTTCAGTCCCTGCCTTGCACAACAGCAGCAGCAGCATAGCTGTTGCCTTAGTTCGTGGTACAGACCAGCAGTCGTCTGAATGTGCCCCTGTTTTGTATGCAGTTTGGTAGCCCACCAGCTTCCCTCCCACCTAATTTCTTGTCCTGGATTAACTACTCATTTACCTATTCAGTTCTGGGGTGGTGCACATTAGATGTGACCTCAGATGTTGTAAGCTGCCACAATTATGCCATTTGTGGTAGCACCCTGATAA
>NW_010318968.1:0-11492 GCF_000700745.2 Antrostomus carolinensis | reverse complement strand
CCCCTTTTTCCAGACTGTGGGAACTTCACCAAACCGCCAGGACTTCCCAAATATGATGGATAGCGATAGCGGCTTCGCAACTTCATCTGCCAGTTCCCTCAGGACCCGCAGATGCATCCCATCGAGTCCCCTGGACTTGTGCACCTTCAGATTCCTTAGGTGCTCCCGAACCTGGTCTTCTCCTACACTGGGTGGCTTTTCATTCTCCCGGACCCTTCCTTAGATTTCTAGGGCATGGGCAGTGTGGTACAAGCCCTTGCCGGTGAAGACTGAGGCAAAAAAGACATTGAGCACCTCAGCCTTCTCAGTGTCCTGGGTGACCAGATCTCCTGTTGCCTTCCTGAGAGGGCCCACATTATCTGTAGTTTTCCTTTTCTCCCTGACATACCTATAAAAGCTTTTTTTGTTGCCCTTGACATCTCTGGCCCAATTTAATTCTGTCAGGGCCTTGGCTTTCCTAACCTGATCCTTGTCCACTCAGGCAATTATAAGGCCTCTACAAGGTCTCTCTGGAGCCTTCTCTTCTCCAGGCAAGAACAATCCCAACTCTCTCAGCCTGTCCTCACAGAAGAGATGGTCCAGCCCTCTGACCATCCTCATGGCCCTCCTCTGGATTTGCTCCAGTAGCAGCAACCTAGTGCAAATCACTTGGGAAAATGGAAGAAGGAAGCAGTTGTGCTACCCAACGCTATGGTCAATGACTTAACAGATTAGTGAACTGCTGTCCAAACCAAAAAGCTGAATGAGCCAAGCTCCGTCTTCTTCCAACAAGGCTGCAGGGTCGCTGTTAGGGCTGGAGGCATTGCAGGCTTCTCAAGCGTGGAAATTAAACCCTGGCTAAAGATGACCATAGGTCTACAGAGACCTTGAATAGACTCTGCATCTCACCTCACACAGATCTCAAGTACGCTTGTGCAGAATCCTCCTCAGTGACAGTGTGTTGAGGTGCACAGCACTGACAGTACATCAGCCAACAGGTCCAACACTTCACCAGCCACTGCCTCCAGACAGAACCAGCCAGGTAGACTTGCCCACCGGAATTTTGTTAGTTTACTGTTGTGGGCAAATAATGCAAACTTGACATAAGTTTCTAAGCATTAATATAGTGCAGCTAACCACAGTATGGAGTTGCCAATATAGTAGGGGATCTTGGAAAAGTTCACGAGTAATTCAGAAGCACAAGTATGATATGACAAAACCAAAAACTTAGAAACTTAAAACTGTTCAGAAACCCTTATGCAGAAAGCTACTCCTATAAATTTCAGAGGGAAAAAAGACACTAAAGCATCTTCAGCAGTTTAGCCCCAGTGGTTTTAGGGAATGAGAGCACCTATTTTTAATATTTTGGAAGGAACATCCTCTTCTAAATAACTTGTGCTTCTTTTGCAAATCTCACCGATTTAAAACCTGGTGACAGGAAAACTACAACACATCAGCAGCAGATGACCCACGCCATTTCTGCCACCTATGAAATCTGTTTATTAAGATGCTATTTCCCCTTCCTAACTGCAGACCTCCCTCCCGTAAACGAAAACATGAGTAGTCATGTAGTAAGCTGGTTCAGGGAACTCACTGTATGAGTTTCATACAGTATTTTTTCCCCCTTAATTTGTGCTGAACTTGTGGTAACAGTTTTTTGAAAAATTCCATTTAGTTTGATGGAAGCAAACCTAAGTATTACTATAAAAACAATTTAGTTTGATAACTCTTTTATACCACTGGAATCAAGAGAAGTGCAAACAAGGCCAGGGGACTTAAAATACCATCGGGATGAGAACCTAGCTCTCTGGCTAGAACATCACAGGCTTCTAGCTAAAAAAAGGGCACAAGCTTGCTGCCTACGTGGTAGCTGCACAGAGATATTATTTTTAACCTGTTGACCACTGCAAGTATTTATTTGTACTTTATGTTTACAACAGCCATTGATACAACTTATACACTATTAAAGACAGTGCATAAATGTTGTTGGGTGTATATACAGCAAGGAAATGCTTCTCTTTGAGACTGCACAATTTCTTCACAGTTGCAATAAGCTCTCTATGAAATTACTGTAACTGAAATACACAGTGTCTTCTCGAGCAATCTTAAATCTTAATAAGTTGCTTTATCCTTAAAAAGTTAATTTTTTCATCTACATAGTTTTTAATCCACTTTTCATTTGGCCAACACATCAGAACTACTGAAGAAAAAAACCCCATTCTACTAAGGTAAATAAAGGCAGTGATGAGCAAACATGTTATGTTTAAACATTTACAATGATTGATATTAACCCATCCACCTGATAAACGTGTTACCTTCGGAAGACTAAGCGTACTTTCATTTTAAAAGGTACTGTTGAGCCATTCCAGGATAAAAGTCAGTGAATTTAAAATTTCAGAATAAAAAATTGTCACACATGAACTTTTTATATGATAAACAGACAGAAGCCAGAGTCACCTGGGGCCCAGACAGGGTTGCAACTGCCATTTGGCTCCAGGTAAAATCATCCTTCTAACATGGATGGTTCCTTTAATAATATTGCAAGAACAATCTCAAGTTTAATTTTCACTCTCACTTCAACCATTTTCTTTGTGTTGAAAAGCTGCTTTCCATCCCCGAACTAGCTTGTGAAGCCAGTTTGTTGAAACTGGAAGTCAAAACCTATTCCTTTAACTGAAAAAGACTGAACACAAAAAATTACACATCTATGAACAGCTAATCATCTTATTTGTGAAATGTGCACTTTTCCAAGACAACTGCATGTCAAGCTCATTGAAGCCATCCTTAATTTCCCTGATGAGTGGCGGATCAAAGCATCTCATGATGCTTGGTACAGCAGGAAAGTAATCTCAGAGGTTTTTTTAGCACTTATGAGGAACTGATCTTCTCAGCTGATGCTTTATTTTTGCTGAAATACGACACCTCCTCCTTGGAAAAATGGGAATCTCCTGCCATAAAATATTCACAGATGTGCCTGTTACCATGGGAGCTGAACTCTGAACGAAGCTCAGTGCCTGAACGTCATGTCCTGGTGCCACAGCACTGGGAAGGAACTGGGGTTTTACCGAAGTCACTCTAACAGACAGGTTAGCAGGCTAGAGATTGCCGCTCTCTAAGCGGCAACAGGTTTGAAGGAAAAAAAATATTTATACTATGGCAAATTATACTCTTTATTAACTGAAGCAGAAATGAGGAGATAGCCCAGCTTTCAGATTTGAACACACCATGTAGTGCTGCCACAGAATGAAAACAGCAAATACTCTAATGATAATAACGATGACAGTAATAAGCTTGTGTTAACACATGACCATGGAAGGTACATCAAACTTTTTTGAAGAGGTTTATGGAGTTTCACTTGAACTATGTCTCCACAGGACAATGACTGACCAGGTCTCTGCTTCTCTTCTGAAATAATCAGATTGATACTTTAAACAGGAAAACAAAAACAAAAACAAAACGCTAAACATCTTGGCTCCTAATACAGAAGATGCTACTATTTTTGAATGACATAGGCATTGGAGCTTTATATGTTGTCATAACTAGCAGGTCAATAGATACCACCTGCCATATGAAAAATGCAGAAGAGGCACTGTATTCTTTGAGATGCCAGCCAGACACACGTGAATAAACAGTAGTCATCTGGTATACAGGTAGGACCATCTACATGACTGTTTTGCATCACGCACAACCTTCCAGGGAGTGTGAAAAATGTTTCATGTATTCCAGTCACCCTCTCCCCAGCAGGTAAGACTGATGTGTCCTGTTTGTTACACAAAAAACCACCTATACAGAAACATAACCTGGTGATTAAGGCATGTGTCTGCCACACAACTGAAGCTGAGGGCCTCACTTGCTTGCCTAGACATCAAGAACTAGTGCGATTTGTAGTAGATCACAGCTTTGCAGGGTCCACCGACATGCCTGTGCCTCCAACAGCACCAACACTGGCTCCTGAGCCTCAAGCAAGCCTCATGTCTTCAACCATGTGGTCCATGCTGCCAGGAGAGGGGCTACCAAGCTACACAGTCTTTGAGTGAAAAGACTACAAAATTTGTCAAACAGAGAAGCTGTACGGAGAAAACAGCTTCCTCCAATTACCTGCTGGTTTTGCATTATGAATGATAACACAAAGAGAAACAACCATGGCCACAATACCTCATCAGTCCTACACAACAGCTTTGGACAACCAGGAGCTTCTCACACCACTGTCATTACTTTGGTCTTCCCATTGTCCCTCAGTCTGCCTCCCCAGCTCTAGGTGGAAATCAGATTTGAAAATCTTGAAAGATCTTTGCACTACATGAAATATAATGTTTTCCTAACCTCTGAGACCTTCCAACACCACCTGCTTCCTTTTCTTCCTTTTCCTCCCTCAAGTTTTAATTCAAGAAGTTGCCTCCTTCCTTATGATTAGTGTCATGCTTCCACTGGGGCGCTTAGTCACGATTGCTCCAAAAAGTGACTACAAAACTGATCCTCCAAAGATCACTGAGGCAGGGGGATTGGAACTAGATGATCTTAAGGTCCCTTCCAATCCAAACCATTCTATGATTCTATGAAAATAACCAACCATGCATTTTCAGGTCAAATATGCTCAGGTAATTTTTCAGGACAACAGTAAAGCAGCTGTTTTTAAATACCACCCTTGAAAACTCCTTGCCTGTGAAAGACATTCATGTATAACACTTGTGAAAAGTCCATGTAATTAAAAGCCCTACAAGTGACAACAGGCCTCTGGCTAATATCTTGAAAACTGCATGATGCGCACTCAAATGTAGTTTTCTGGAACTTCTCAAAAATTCTGTGATGATAAACAGAAAACCTGAAGGCATTCACCTCTCTTCGTCCTCCTACAGGCCGTATGGCCTAAGAATAAGGGTCAGTTAGCATCTAGGTTTGTCACCCACACGATCCAGCTGGACACAGACAAGGTGCCAATGCTGACTAAGATGACTTTGTGCAGTGGAAATCGGCTTTTCTGGCCAGCAGGTTTGGTTGCCCTGATGTCATTAGGGCTTCTGAAAGATAGTGCATATGTAAATAGGAGTTGCTTAGTTACGTAAGTGAAGGTGTTTATTCTGCAACAAGCAATATACTAACTGCTAATAGACTCGGTTCAGAGATCATCTCGGAGGTCCTCTTGGCTTGCTTGGCTTGTGACTAAGGACACCAGCTGCAGGGCCAGCCCACATCCTGCTCCACAGGCTCCGGCTCTCATGCCTGCCCCTCCATTGCTTGCCACAACGCCTGCCAAGGGCAGCGAGATGGCAGATGCCCCTGCAGCACTCCCCTGTCCTCCTGGCACTAGCAGGGAGAAACATCTGTAAAGCTGAGAATTTGACTGATGTGCTACCTCAGGTATCAGAAGCAGTATGGACCACTAACCCTTTAACAGGGCAAACTGGTACCCGAATCACACGCCTCAAACCCAGCTCAGGTATTTTTGCTCCAAAAGGACCTGTCGCTACGAGGCACTTCCTAAGGACGCCCTTTGAATAAAATATTAAAGATGACACTATTGCTGCTAGTCTGAAACCAGATACTTCTGTCTCTGTTTTCAGCCTGTTTTTCTAAGAAACCGAGGCTTACAAGGTCATGCTTCCTTCAATAACTTAATCCAAATTGCTCATTTTATCCAAACCGGACTAGAGACTTGGTCCTCTGAAGGATTTTTATATTTATACAGGCTTTAGAGAAATCAGGCTGAGATGCCAGATCTAGAGAAAGAGGTGCTGGTTGAGTCCATACACAAGACGCCTGAAAAGCCACATCCAAGAGACCCAAACACGAGGAGAGACTTACTAAGAGCTCACAGGCTATCATGAAATACTGATGGATGGGGGGAGGGGGTGTGTGGAAATAGGCTTTGTTAGTCCCAGCACTTACAAAATGATTTAAGTTAGTGATTTACTGAGCAAAAATCCTTCTACAGAAAAAAGTAACACATCGTCTGTAATACCACAGGAACAGGCAGCAGGACCAGCAGATAAATGTGGTAAAGAAAATATTTTTGCAATTAATAGAAAGAGAAGGGGAAACATTTCAGGCTTATGACCTCCTTCCCACTCCAATTCTCCATGGGTCTAAACTGTAATAGCCCAGATTCATGCACGCAGTCCTGGCATGTAGTTCTCACCAGGGACTAAAAATAAAGAGATTTTACACTCAGCATCTACAGCTAAAGATAATGGCATTACAAGTTAAAATAAAATTATTCCAGAATAATTTTATCAAGAATGTGAAATCTGATTATGAGTAAGAACATCTTTAGTAAAATATGATCCATTGCTCCACCTGTGTCTAAATACTTTCAAGTCTCTAGACTACACATTTGATACTGTGCAGTAAAAGCAGGGAAAGGAATTGAGGATTTACAGCTAGTAAAAATTCTGGTTCACTGTTTCTAAGGACACTCCTGGTGTCTGTTAGACACTCTTATTATTATAGTATCATTATTTATAAGAAGCCCAAAATATAAAGTGCATACCAGAAAGATAGTAATGTTGCATATATAGTACCACATTGCATGTATGCAGACAGGATATCATACTTTTCCTTTATTGCTACATAAATGTTGCTTATTGCTTTACAATTGGAAACTCAAATTTTTACTTTAGCTCATTTAATGGATGGTCTCATTTAGCGCATGAACGTTGAAAAGAATCAGATTTACCAAGCTGCCTTTCAACAAAAATAGGTAAATATTAAGACAGTAAATAAGCTGCAAAAGCTTTATATAGTAATGCATTAGCCAATAGTATTATGCTGACATCAAATGGTATTTACTCATGATTTTTTTTTCCAGTTCAGCACACACAATACAGATCAATTTGCACAAGTTTTTCCCATTTCCTTAACCTCTTGTTTCAGTCACTGAATGCCAGAACCAAGAAGACAGTATCTAACAGTCACTGATAGGCATTACACATTGGTTTCCACTAAGCCAATGTTTACAAATTTAACAGTAATGTGGTTGGAAAACTGTCTGAGTTTTAAACTAGACTACCAGACACCCAAAAATAATAATTAAAAAAAAGTAAGCAACTTTATGCCAAGGAATAAAGAAGTGCCTCAAATTAATTGCACAGATTTTGAAGTTAATAAATAAAATGCAAGGAGTATTTAAATCTCAATTCTTGCCTTTCCTGAGTGTCACCAAAACCTCCAGCAATAATTACAGCTTATAACTTCAACCATGAGGTTGTAATTAGGGATTAGGACAAACAGTTATTTGAACAGAGAGACGCAAGATGTGGTTTCTGCGAAGCACTCTTGAGTTGCCTGTTATAAAGCAATCGGCCTTGCTGGAACAGGGAAAGCACCCCACAGCTCTCTGGCTGAGATGCACAAGGAACAAAGGTGATGGAAGAAACACTACAAAATCCAGAGAAACATCTGTGGAAACAAGTCAAGTTTGATACAGACGTTGAATGTGACTTTCAACTCCATCACATCTCACACTATAGTTTTTACAAACTGCACACCAAGTTTAAAGAAGGACAAAATTCCAAAACCACAGGCATTAACCTCGAATACTGTTAAAGTTATAAAATGGAGTCAACACCTTGCATGGTGGTCAAACCCTGCACACTTTTAGATATCTCTCCTGCACGGTCAGAGCAATCATCATCATCATCAGGCTCTTCAGAGTCTGCTGGACTGGGAGAGAAAAAACCACCTCTGGTTTTTCAGTTACCAGTGGTGAGCTGGAGAGAATACCCAATGGGCACATCCAGCAACAAAATTATGTTCGGTGTTTCATCAGGGAGGATTACGCACTTGCTTCCATACTAAATGAGAGCTCAGCAGGTGACTGACCTGTGGCTCTGGCAAGGAGTGGACCAAACGCGTGCCTGGACGCTGGGCTTACCTGACATGGCGCTTCGCTCCATGCACTGCTTCTGAAGGTCCAGGCTCTGCAGCTCCTCTGTGCTAGTGCATTTCATGACGGAGTTGATGGAGGTGAGGGTGCTGAGGAGCTGTGAATTGAGAGATCCAATCTGGGTGTGGGGTTCCCCAAAGGCTTCTGCCAATTCACTGTAATTTTCAGCAAGCAGCATCTGCTGTTCCTGCAGCAGCTTCTGCACACGCTCGATGTAGTGATCCAAGCCCGTCCTCAGTTCAGGTGGAGGCAGAGGGCTCTCCAACAGACGACTCACCGGCTCGCACACAGACTCCTCACCAACACCAATGCTCCTGGTGCCAGATGGCACAACCGGCAATGGAGGGGGTCCACAGGCAATGCTCCTCATTTTAAGACCAACCAGGTAGTTCTCATGAATGTTTATCTGCCCAATGCCACAGTCTTTGGTTTTTACTGCAGAGGGCTTTTCAAAGCCAGGGTGGCTAGAGAGCAAGGTGCCCACTCCAACCGAACGCGTTTTAGCAGACGCATGTATGTCCTTCACCCGGCCATCTCCTACTGCCACGCTTCGTGTCTCCACGCTCTCTGTGCTGGTCTGCTTATCGCAGCTGCTCAGAGCAGTGTTGGTCCCACAGTCTGCCAGACAGGCCATCTCTGTGCTAGTGCACTGGCTCACCATCTCCAGAGCAGTGCTGGTTTGACGGCTTGCTGTAGAAGGCACGGCCATTACGGTTGCCTCTGCCCTGGGCACAGCCTCTGTGGCCGTTTCGCGGGACACACACTCCTTGGGGGCACAAACTACTACATCCACCAAGCAATCCCCACAGCCCACAGACCTCACTGCTCTGACCGCCTGCATCATCTGGCGGGGACTTGGCACGCCTGCCGGCTCCTCCGTGTTGACCCCTGTCTCACGGACACTTGTGTCTGTTCCCACAGCCTTGTCACACAGCTCTAGGGACCTCTCCGTGCCCTGGTCTCGCACCTCTGCCCTCTCCCTCACCAGCCACCGGCTCATCAGCAGCTCGGGGCCCACTGCTGCATTCTGCAAGGCAGGTCTGCAGGAGGTGCCGACACTGCTTGTCTGCAGGTGGTTTCCCACCGATGAATCGGTGACATCCACGTGGTCTCCTACCATTTGGTCTCTCGTTTGTACAATGGCCTCTACCATCCTGCTGACAACACTGGGCTGAGCCATCATAGCTTTATCCACTTTTTTCCTAGACCCAGCTGCCTGCAGCTGCTGTTTTAATTTGGTCATTTCCCTGTCATGGGTCGTTTCCTTTAACTGAACCTCTAGTCTGTAAATCTTCTCCTTAAGGGCTTCAATGGTCTGCTGCTGAAGCTCTATCTCTTTCTCAACCTCTGTAGACAAGCCAAGCATGGACTCCGTCACCCCAACCCCAGACTCTCTTGTTTCTTTCTCTGTCCCCACAGCCACTTCTTTGTGTTTCCTCGCAGATCTGTTGTATATAACTACATCGTTCATGTTCTCATCAGAACCTACAGCAACAGATCGGGCTTCTTTTGTCAGGCTTTCTCTGTTCACCCGAAGGTTTGCTGGACTTTCGTAATTGCTATCCTGGATCTTTTTCTCCAAGGCTTGCATCTCAGCAGTCAGCTGCCTGAACTCCTCTATCCTCTGAGAGCTCTGCTCCACACTCTCCACCTCCTCCTCACAGTCTATATACAGTTCTCCACCTCTTCTCACCTGAGACATGTGTTCCCACTGCTCTGCATTTCCTGCACTGTAGGATCGCTTTCTGAAACCATATGTGTCATTTTGTGTGGCTTTCCTCTGGTTTTTGAGTTCAGCCATCATGTGCCTCTTCTCTTCCTGCAACACTGAAATTTTGACCTGCAGCACAGGAATGGTCTTGACTTGTTCCTCGAGCTCCTTGAGACGCTTGAGGGCAACTGCCATTTGCTCCCTGATGTGCTGCAGATGCACTGGGCTCACGTTGGTCACCGGTGTGGATATTCCCGAGCTCATGGGGCTGTGACGAATGGAACTGCCCAAGGAGGAGCTGAAGCAGGCGCCATAGTCGCCGTTCCCCTGGTACCCATTCTGCACCTGCTGAGACGCGTGACCGTACCCGGTGGATCCCACAAAAGAGGGGAGGGAGCTCGTGGAGCCCATGCCTCCAAAGCTGGAAAGCCGGGGCCTGCGGACATCTCCAGGCACGACCTGCATCATCCTCTCCTGCTCAAGTCGCCTCCGCGTTTCCATGAGGGTTTTTGTTACATGGAGGTTGTGCCGAGGAGGCTGGGGGGAGGGAGGAGGAAGCTGCTTACTCTCGGGGATGGTTAAGTGACAAGGAGATGCTTCGAAGGAAACTGAGGGTCTCGCAGTGACGGACAAGATTACTTGACTCCTTGCTGCCAGACAGGACTGCTTGTTCTCATCACTGTTGGATGAAGAGAGAGACTCCGTGGAGATCCAGCCACTGCACTGGCCAACAGAATTCTTGGTACCTGCCGAGGCTGGTACGTTTTTCCTCTTCTTTTGGATGTTTAGTTTCTTAATGGTATTCCCCTTTTGTATATCATCCACGTATTTCAGAAAATCCAAGTCTAGCTGGTAGCCATAAGGTGTTTCCACAAAATAGGGGTCTTTCTGTTCTTTTTCATCTTCTCCATTTATAGTAACTTCCTCTTTTTCTGGAAAAGAAGAAACAAAATCAGCACTGGAAAAGAAACTCTGTCTCAGTAAACTATGTGCTGAAACGCAAGTGCAGAAAGACGGATGCTTACAGCATGCTAGAAGCAGAAACTGCTGCTGCAGCTCAGCGAGCAGGCCAGCTTTCCGCTGACTGACCCTCAACACTAAGTCCTGATTAACTTTTTAAAAGTTAATCAGTAGGTTTTCAAATGCTGCGAAGTGCAAACCCACATAAATGTGTACACATGCACACACACAGATAACGTTGTTAACAAAGGGGCACAGAAGTGGCACAGCCACTAGTTCTGTCCTTCTCCAAATCCCTCCAGTCTTTCCCATGTCACATCAAGCTATCACACATATTATGCGGTCATGTAAAGACCACAGGATTACAACATACCACACCAATCATGTGGAGACCAGCTTCTCTAGAGGGTGTATTCGAGCAGGCGACGGGAACTCCGACCCCACTTCTTACGCAATCGATGCCATTAGACTTCACACACAGACTCGCAGCTGTTTTATGGCTTTGGGAACTGCTGCTGCAACAGCGGCAATACCAGTTCGGTCTCACCTCAGCTCACCTTACTTCCACCAGCGCCTCTGCCTCTTTCATTTTAAACTGCACGAAGCTCCCAGCACCAAGACAGTCCGTGGGACCCCCTTCCCACAGCCTTCTGAATCCCACTGCTGAGTGAGACTGTTGCCTCTCATGTAAGGAAACCTGTCTGCCCTCCAGACACAGACCTCGCCTGTCCCCAAAGCGATCTAATTAAAACTTCACCAGAGCCGCTCCGCTTCCTCGGGCTGAGTATTTATACGCAGTGCAGCTACAAAACCTGCTCCTCCCATCCCACTTCGGGGGGAGAAGGGGAGGCGGGGAAGAAAAAAAAAAAAGAAAAAAAAAAAAAAGAAGGGGAAAACAACTGTTGCGAGTTATGAGCTAGAGGAATAATAAAAGCCAGCTTTCCGGTTACCTGAATTAGC
>NW_010318967.1:371-580 GCF_000700745.2 Antrostomus carolinensis | reverse complement strand
CAATGCGCACAGAGCAGAGCAGCCGCTCCTGCCCGTGCAGCCAGTGGAGCCAGAGCCCAGCTCGGGGGACGTCTGCAAAGACACAGGCAAGAAGACCATCACCTCCTTCCATGAGCTTGCCCAGAAGAGGAAGAGGAATGCGGCTGGGCCTGCTCTTGCTCAGGCCAGGGCTGACCGGAGCGGCTGGCTGATCCTCTTCTCACCTGACA
>NW_010318967.1:0-290 GCF_000700745.2 Antrostomus carolinensis | reverse complement strand
CAGACAGAGAGAGGTGACCACGTTCAAGGAGCTGCGGTACCGCAGTGCCTCCAACAAGCCCAAGGGCCAGCCAGCCGGCCAGCGGGAAGAGCTGGTGGCATCTCGGCACCCATCTGCACCCTTCAAGGTGGCTGTAGGCAGTGACAGCTCAGGCTGGATGCCACCCGTGCCTCTGGGTGGACACTTGCTGGCACCTATGGAAAGCCACCAGCTGAAGAGGAGGCGATCCCGGCCAGGACTGCAGCCCATCGCGGAGGGACAGCCAGGGGACACGGAGGAAGGGTGGCTGC
>NW_010318966.1:0-580 GCF_000700745.2 Antrostomus carolinensis | reverse complement strand
CCTCAGAGCCAGATGGACCTGTCACCCCCTCCCCAGGCTTGGGGTAAAGGGGAAGGAAACACCCCAAGTGCTGGGCAGTGACGAGTGCGTCAAACCAGGGCTCCTGCCAAGAGCTCCCCGGGGACAGGGACCCCAGGATGCTGTCCCACCATGGGTGCAGGTTGGCAGGGGTGGGGGAGGTGGCCTGAGCTGGGGCTGTTGGGTGGCTGAGGGGTGAGATGGGGGGTCTGTGCCCAGCTGGTGACTGAGTGGAGGTTGTGTGCAGCTCACGGGGAGATGGTACAGCATTGGCCTGGCCTCCTCCAACTGGTTCAAGGAGAATAAGCACCTGATGAAGATGTGCACCACAGTCATCTCTGCCACCGCAGATGGGAACCTGGAAGTCACCTCCACCTACCCCAAGTACGGGCATGGGGAGCGGGTGGGTGAGCAGGGGGTGCTGCCCCATCCCGGGCCGGGGTGGTGGGTGCTGGTGCCACGCCTGGGGTTGTGTGTGGGCTGGAACATCGCCCCAGCCCCTCTGCCACCCTGGTGCCGTGTTCCCCAGGGGTGACAAGTGCGAGAAGAGGAACAGCCTGTA
>NW_010318965.1:0-287 GCF_000700745.2 Antrostomus carolinensis | reverse complement strand
GAGGGATGGAGGTGGATGGGTGGAGATGGGTGGAGATGATGGGTGGAGATGATGGGTGGAGAAGAACAAAGGAGAATGGATAGAGATTGAGATGGGTGGAGATGAAGGGTGGAGAAGGATGGAGAATGGATAGAGATGGAGAAAGATGGAGAAGGGTGGAGAAGAACGATGGAGAACGATGGAGATGGATGAACAATGGAGAAGGGTGGGGGGAGAATGGAGGAAGATGGAGAAGAACAGATGGAGGATGGATGGAGAAGTTTGGAAGAGGTTGGATGGTTGGAGGG